>NC_079396.1:450372-557872 GCF_029220125.1 Pseudoliparis swirei | reverse complement strand
CCAGCCTCATTCAGGGCCAACAGGGCGGGGGTAATAAATGACTGTAACTGTGTTATTCTGAAAGTAGATAACATATCAGGCAGGGCTGTCCTCCACCAAGGAAACTACTACAAAAAAGACTTATCTTATTGACGATCAATAACAACCCAAACTAAAGTGTGTATGTCCTTATTAAACAAACACAGACTTGTTTTTTATTGTCAAAATAAATTTGATATCAAATTACCCCAAACACACTTAATTAGATTCAAATTATTTCCACGATTAGTTCTATCCACAAGAGTTGTCACTAAGTCCTCCAACAGGGTGTTTGCTCTTCACAACGTGAACGTTAGGGATGCATCTTTAGCTCAACACCGCCCATGGCGGCTAAGTTGTAGCTAACAGCTATCAACATACAGTGTGTCTCCAGATAACGGTTAGTTTTTATTTAAATATATTAATCATTTAAAGCAAAAATCCCAAACGTTCCTTTCCCTTGGACCGCGGCTCACGCGCTGACCGGAAGTCTTCGCCACAGCACACCGGTGCCTCCCCACCCGCACGAGCGTGGTTTCGTCCCGCCCACCTGACGTCACTCCAGCTCCTCCGATTGGCTGCTGTCACTGCACCTGCTCGCCTCGCCCGCCAATCACGCGCCCCGCTCGGTGCGCTCCAAGATGGCGGCCTCCAGTGCACCGTATCAGACGTCATCGCGTATGGAAGCCAGAGCCCACCATCTGCCGGTCGCCTGAACCTCCGAAGAGGCACAACAAGCCGACCGGGGCTGAGTGGTCGCCGGCCGGTGTCGGGCTCGGGCCGAAGGGGGTCGTGTTCTCCGAGTATGGCCACCGAGAACGGGATACATTTCTGGAGGAGAAACGCAAAGGTTCCCGGAAGGTGGGTCTGTTGCTCGGCTTAACCTTCCCGGAGGAGCGGCGCGGCTCCGTGTGGGAACAACATGTTCACTGTGATACAACACCGCTCATATCGGTGTGTGAATGAACTAGTGATGAAGTCGGCTTTATATTAGAACGTAAACGGACCTTAACGTGTGCACTGTCCCTTTAAGAAGACGAGGCGACCGTATGTAGGAATGGGCTTCCCCGTCTCTCTCTCTGTGTGTGTGTGTGTGTGTGTGTGTGTGTGTGTGTGTGTGTGTGTGTGTGTGTGTGTGTGTGTGTGTGTGTGTGTGTGTGTGTGTGTGTGTGTGTGTGTGTGTGTGTGTGTGTGTGTGTGTGTGTGTGTGTGTGTGTGTGTGTGTGTGTGTGTGATATATATCATACATAGAGGACAGGGCGTCGCTGTCCATGTCGCTCTCACACACACAGATCAACTGCTGTGGGTTTACAACATGTGGGTTTGGGACAGGAAGGCCTGCTGCCTCTGCCCTTGAGCCTCCTGATGAAACAGGTCTGATAACAGGAGGCGCTGCCAGAAGAGCCTCCGTCAGTGTGTTCATGCAAAGTGAAGCCAGCCTCACCACGACTGTCACACGACCTCTGAGCTGCTTGAAGGACATGTTAGGCTGCTGCCTTCGGGGTCGTGGGGCTAGACCCTGTGGATCTGGCCCCTGGTGTAACATAAGGTCCTCCACAGGGTGCGGAGGGCCGCGGGGGCCTCATGATGCAGTTATTACTCTGCCATACGAGTGTGTACACAACGTTTTAATATATTCAGATCAATATATAAATGAAAGGAGCCTCCAGGTGATGTTGAATAACAACTCCTCTTCTTCCATCAACACTAAGTCATGTCTCGTGGTGTTCTGACATCGTTAAGAACCAATGAACTCCCTGGGGATGACGTCATGAGCACTTATTCATTATGAGGTGCTACACGCCCCCCCCAACACCCAACACCCAGCACCCAACACCCAGCACCCAACACCCAGCACCCAGCACCCAACACCCAACACCCAGCACCCAGCACCCAACACCCAACACCCAACACCCAGCACCCAACACCCAACACCCAGCACCCAACACCCAACACCCAACACCCAGCACCCAGCACCCAGCACCCAGCACCCAACACCCAACACCCAACACCCAACACCCAACACCCAACACCCAGCACCCAACACCCAACACCCAGAACCCAACACCCAACACCCAGCACCCAACACCCAACACCCAGAACCCAACACCCAGCACCCAACACCCAACACCCAGCACCCATGGGGCGAGTGTCGGCCTCAGCTCTTCTCTGTGTCTCTGAGCTGTCGGCCATCTTGTCTTCTCCAGCGTTCAGCCGGTCTACGGAGCGCAGCATCCTCCTCTCGACCCGCGGCTGAGACGCACGTGAGTGCTCCACCTCCAGCCTTGTGTTGCTCCACCTCCAGCCTCATGTTGCTCCACCTCCAGCCTCGTGTTGCTCCACCTCCAGCCTCGTGTTGCTCCACCTCCAGCCCTGTGTTGCTCCACCTCCAGCCTTGTGTTGCTCCACCTCCAGCCTTGTGTTGCTCCACCTCCAGCCTCATCTTGCTCCACCTCCAGCCTCGTGTTGCTCCACCTCCAGCCTTGTGTTGCTCCACCTCCAGCCTTGTGTTGCTCCACCTCCAGCCTCGTGTTGCTCCACCTCCAGCCTCGTGTTGCTCCACCTCCAGCCTCGTGTTGCTCCACCTCCAGCCTCATGTTGCTCCACCTCCAGCCTCGTGTTGCTCCACCTCCAGCCTCATGTTGCTCCACCCTGTGTTGCTCCACCTCCAGCCTCGTGTTGCTCCACCTCCAGCCTCATGTTGCTCCACCTCCAGCCTCGTGTTGCTCCACCTCCAGCCTCGTGTTGCTCCACCTCCAGCCTCGTGTTGCTCCACCTCCAGCCTCGTGTTGCTCCACCTCCAGCCTTGTGTTGCTCCACCTCCAGCCTGCATGGTGTCATGTTGCTCCACCTCCAGCCTCATGTTGCTCCACCTCCAGCCTGCATGGTGTCATGTTGCTCCACCTCCAGCCTGCATGGTGTCATGTTGCTCCACCTCCAGCCTCATGTTGCTCCACCTCCAGCCTGCATGGTCTGTTGGTGGTTCCTCTGGGTGGCCCCGCCTCCACCCTGAGGACCAGCTGTGATGTAGTCCCTCTGTCCTTGCAGGTATTCCAAAGACTCAAAGCCCAAGTTCAACAACCTCAAGTCCAAAAAGGCCTCCAGCTTCCACGAGTTCGCCCGCAGCACCAATGACGCCTGGGACCTGGAGGACGAAGAGGAGGAGGAGGAGGAGGAGGAGGTCGGGCCGCCGGCCCACAGCTGCTCCTTCCCCTCGGGCCTCCGCTCCTCGTCTCCTCAGAACCAGGTACGAGGAGTCCCGGTCCCCCCGAGCCGGCCGGGCTCCGAGCGGTGGGAGACGCTCTCGTGTGGTTCCTCTCAGCTCGGGGGCCGAGAGGCCGGGGGGGGCCCTGGACCCGGGCCCCCGGACCCGGAGCTGCAGGACGAGGAGGACGAGCACGTCGACGGGAAGGGGGTCGAGTCCAGCGGGGGCCCCCCCCCCGGTAGGTGGGCCGCACCGAGTGAGACCTACAAGTGGTCCTGGACTCCAGAGCCACATGCTGCTCATGGACTCTGACCATCAGGTCTCATGTGCTGGTTGTTGTGTCTTGTTGTTGTTGTTGTTGTGCTCTCAGGCCGCCGCCCCCTGCAGCCCCTCCCGGTCCGGCCCATCATCCCCCTGGTGGCCCGCATGTCGGACCAGAACGCGTCCGGAGCTCCGCCCATGACGCTGAGGGAGAAGAGCCGGCTGGACAAGTTCAAGCAGCTGCTGGCGAGCCCCCACCCGGAGCTGGGTAGGGGAGCGCCCTGGTGGACGGGGGGTGTTACTGCAGGGCGGAGGTTGACCTCTCTGTGCTCCTACAGACGAACTCCGCAAGCACAGCTGGTCGGGCATTCCACGAGAGGTCCGGCCAATCACGTGGAGGCTGCTCTCGGTGAGGACCCTGTGGAACGTTCCCCTGATGCTGCGTTCACAACAAAAGCGTTGCCACGGTTTCCATAAAGTCAACGTACAGACGGAGAGCCGGGCGGCGCGTTTATGTAAATGATGTTCTGAACCCAACACGAGGGCGCCGGACGTCCAGGCGCTTGAGTCCTCGTTAAGGAGGAAGCAGAACTAGTGGTGAGGTCTCCCACAGCGATAAGCCCCGCCCCCTCTAAGCCACTCGCTGAGCTTCGCAACGCTTTTGGTGTGAACACGGCATAACACCAACAGCCTTACCTTTCCTCTCTCATCCCCCCCACCACAGGGATACCTGCCGGCCAATAAGGAGCGCAGGGAGCTGGTGCTGAAGAGGAAGAGGGAAGAGTACTTTGGGTTCATCGAGCAGTACTACCACTCCAGAACCGACGAGCACTACAAGGACACGTACAGACAGGTAATGCTAAGCTAACGCCTCCTTCTGGGTACTGAGCCCCAAGAGTTCTGCTGGAGGGGGAGGGGGAGGGTGTGTGTGTGTGTGTGTGTGTGTGTGTGTGTGTGTGTGTGTGTGTGTGTGTGTGTGTGTGTGTGTGTGTGTGTGTGTGTGTGTGTGTGTGTGTGTGTGTGTGTGTGTGTGTGTGTGTGTGTGTGTGTGTGTGTGTGTGTGTGTGTGTGTGTGACAGACAATCTCATCATGTTTCAGATCCACATCGACATCCCAAGGACCAACCCTCTGATCCCCCTCTTCCAGCAGCCCGTCGTACAAGAGGTGAGTCACAGGAGAGCTTGACCTGAGTTAGACCACCAACATGCTGTCCTTCTCTTGGTGTCCCTGAACACAACACGCTGTCCTTCTCTTGGTGTCCCTGAACACAACACGCTGTTCTTCTCTTGGTGTCCCTGAACACAACACGCTGTTCTTCTCTTGGTGTCCCTGAACACAACACGCTGTTCTTCTCTTGGTGTCCCTGAACACAACATGCTGTTCTTCTCTTGGTGTCCCTGAACACAGCATCTAACCCCGTCCTCTCCCGCTGCCCCGTCACACACCTGCGTGTCTTTGTGTCTTCAGGTGTTTGAGCGGATCCTTTTCATCTGGGCCATCCGGCACCCGGCCAGCGGCTACGTGCAGGGCATCAACGACCTGGTCACGCCCTTCTTCGTGGTCTTCCTCTCCGAGTTCGTCAGTGAGTCACTGAAAGTTACAGAGACTCACTTTATGTACCACACGGTGGTCTCACTGTGGCTCTGTGGCTATGTGGCTACGTGGCTCTGTGGCTACGTGGCTCTGTGGCTACGTGGCTCTGTGGCTACGTGGCTACGTGGCTCTGTGGCTACGTGGCTCTGTGGCTACGTGGCTACGTGGCTACGTGGCTCTGTGGCTACGTGGCTCTGTGGCTACGTGGCTCTGTGGCTCTGTGGCTACGTGGCTCTGTGGCTACGTGGCTCTGTGGCTCTGTGGCTCTGTGGCTCTGTGGCTACGTGGCTCTGTGGCTACGTGGCTCTGTGGCTCTGTGGCTACGTGGCTCTGTGGCTACGTGGCTACGTGGCTCTGTGGCTACGTGGCTACGTGGCTACGTGGCTACGTGGCTCTGTGGCTACGTGGCTCTGTGGCTACGTGGCTACGTGGCTCTGTGGCTACGTGGCTACGTGGCTACGTGGTTACGTGGCTCTGTGGCTACGTGGCTACGTGGCTCTGTGGCTACGTGGCTCTGTGGCTACGTGGCTACGTGGCTCTGTGGCTACGTGGCTCTGTGGCTACGTGGCTACGTGGCTACGTGGCTCTGTGGCTCTGTGGCTACGTGGCTCTGTGGCTACGTGGCTACGTGGCTACGTGGCTCTGTGGCTACGTGGCTACGTGGCTACGTGGCTACGTGGCTACGTGGTTACCGCTCCAGAAGCACGTGGGTCATTCATCTGTTTGTTGGCCAGCAGAAGACGTGGAGAACTTTGAGGTGTCGACTCTTCATGAGGAAACACAGAGGAACATCGAGGCAGACAGCTTCTGGTGTATGAGCAAGCTGCTGGATGGAATACAGGTACACACACACACACACACACACACACACACACACACATCAGCCTCTCAGTGAACAGGTGTCCTCTCTCCTCTCTCCCAGGACAACTACACCTTTGCTCAGCCTGGAATCCAGAACAAGGTGAAAGCTCTGGAGGAGCTGGTCAGCAGGATCGATGGTGAGAGAGAGAGAGAGAGAGAGAGAGAGAGAGATTGAACCTCTGTGTGTGTGTGTGGCGCCCCCTAGAGGACGTTCACAGTCACTTCCTGCGGCTGGACGTTGAGTATCTCCAGTTCGCGTTCCGCTGGATGAACAACCTGCTGATGAGGGAGCTGCCGCTCCGCTGCACCATCCGCCTCTGGGACACCTACCAGGTAGACCACACACAGGTAGACCACACAGGTAGACCACACACACAGGTAGACCACATACAGGTAGACCACACACACAGGTAGACCACACACAGGTAGACCACACAGACCACACAGGTAGACCACACACAGGTAGACCACACAGGTAGACCACACAGGTAGACACACACAGGTAGACCACAGGTAGACCACACACAGGTAGACCACACAGGTAGACCACATACAGGTAGACCACACACAGGTAGACCACACAGGTAGACCACACACACAGGTAGACCACATACAGGTAGACCACACACACAGGTAGACCACACACACAGGTAGACCACACAGGTAGACCACACACAGGTAGACCACACACAGGTAGACCACACACAGGTAGACCACACACAGGTAGACCACACAGGTAGACCACACACAGGTAGACCACACACAGGTAGACCACACAGGTAGACCACACACAGGTAGACCACACACAGGTAGACCACACACAGGTAGACCACATACAGGTAGACCACACACACAGGTAGACCACACAGGTAGACCACACAGGTAGACCACACACAGGTAGACCACACAGGTAGACCACACAGGTAGACCACACAGGTAGACCACCTCCTGTAGCCTGACTCTCTCTGGTCCCTCAGGCTGAAGCTGAGGGGTTCTCCCACTTCCACCTCTACGTTTGCTCTGCTTTCCTCGTCGAGTGGCGCAAAGAAATCCTCTCCATGGTGGACTTCCAGGTACCAACCGGTCCTCTATGTCAGGGGTCCCCAACCCCTGGGCCTTGGCCCGGTACCGGTCCACGGCTTGGTTGGAACCGGGCCGCGGAAAAAAAGTGAATATAAAAAGTTGTAATTTTTTTTTCTTCAATCAGTCGGAAAAATATATTATTTTGAAAAAGGAGCGGATACCCGTGTGTACGTCTGAGCCGCGTTCAGGAGTCTTAAAGTTGTGGTTTATCGCTGCAGGCGAGTCTCACGCGCAGAACCCTCTGCTGGCGGCACAGTGCCAAAGAATCTTAAAACATATTCAACCTGCTCAATGAATTCTGTCACTTCAGGGAAATGACAACTGGTTTCAAGTTGGCCGATAAAGTCGCTGCTGTGTGGGCGAGTGAACAGCGGAACATTCTACATGTTTCAGACGTTGACCGGGTGGAAGAGGCTTTTCAAAGAGTTTGAGCGGTACTCCAACCACAAAAGACCCGACTGCAAAAGAATAGACCTGCAACCCATTTGGGGGGGGGGGGGGGTGCTGAGATTAAACATCTCTCTTGTTCTGCCTGTTTTGTGATATACATGCCTAAACGGTGCCTAATATTTCAATTAAATTGAACTATGAGGATTTTTTAGTTGCCTATTCTGCGGAGCCCCTCAGGACGTGGTGCCCTCCCCTCCGCACAGCGCGTAGTGCGCTATGGGAGCGGCGGCGCTGGGAGGAGTTTATAGCACAAACAACAATGAACTAGTGGAGGCGGCGAGGTGCTCCGTGTTGCCAGGTTGGAGACGGTGAAGTATCGTACCAAAGGCTCAACATGGTTGTATTTGGAGGATAATTATCGTGTATCTGGCAACCCTGAGATCGGTCGACCAATGACTGCTCTCTATACCGTCAGCTCACGCAAGAAGGTGGAACGTAAGGGAGATACCATTTCCAAAACTTGTAAGGGGTAAATACTAGTTTATGAAAACCCAGCGAAACACAAATATCCGACGAAGCAAAATCCCGACGTTTTTGGAATCCCTGCCGGACGCATTTGTTAGGTCTCAAAAGCAAGACGTGTCCGGGGAAAGAGGACGTCTGGTCCCCCTCACTAACCGGCCTGCAGTAGCTCTCCACTTCGCTGTGGCGTTGCTTCTCTTGGTTGATCTCCTCCCTGCAGCTCGTCTGCCGAAGCCTCGCTCCACTGTGTGTTGGTTGTATGATTTGCTGGCATCAACGGTGTGTTTAGCATTTAAATGATATTTAAGACTGGAAGTACTCCGGTGATAAGACCGGATAAGTTCCGCAGCAATCAGTAGCAGACTTTTACAAAATAAAAGCCTGTGAGCAACACACTTTTACAATAATAAAATAAATAATAAAACCTGCGTTAACGCGCGATAAAATAATTGTCGGCGTTAATTAATTGATGCGTTAACGCAAGATTAACGCGTTAACGTGCCCAGCCCTAATTGAGATATAAACCAGCTTTACACATGAAGCATAGACTTCTATACCACCAGAGGAGCCCCCTGGTGGTCAGGAGAGAGAATGCAGCTTTAAGTTATCAACCACTGGCGTACAAACTAGTTTCCATGTCAATATAGATGTCTTGTTTTCAGGGCCTTCTCATGCTCCTGCAGAACCTTCCCACAATCCACTGGGGCAACGAGGAAGTGGGTCTCCTCCTGGCTGAAGCTTACAGGCTGAAGTACATGTTCGCAGACGCACCGAGCCACTACAGGAGATAGGCCGGGGCCCAGTCCCCCGGGGCCCAGTCCCCCGGGGCCCAGTCCCCCGGGGCCCAGTCCCCCGGGGCCCAGTCCCCCGGGGCCCAGTCCCCCGGAGCCCAGTCCCCCGGGGCCCAGACTGGGTGGCGGACCCCGTGTCTCTTTGAGGTGCAGGAGACCCCTCCTGTGAAGCCAGGGAGCATCCCGGGGGCCGGATGGTCTCCCATGGAGCCATGTGGATCTGGACTGGGGGGACCCGGCAGAGCCTCCAGGTGGACTCCCATGTGATGCGCCCCCGCAGGAGAACTCACTGATGATGCTTTCACTGACCGGTCCACAGATTCTACTTCCTTGTTTAAGTTTTGCTGTCGCCATGCGCCGTGTGAACAGAGTCGGACAAGATGGCCGCCGTGTGTTGGGTTCAGGGACACCAGGTGTGCTCCGGACAATCAGCTTCTCCAAGTCCTCCTTTGGGACCAGGACAGATCTCCTGTATCAGGAGTCTTTCCTCCGAGCAGCACATGACCCTGTGGGTCGAGGCCTTCACTGTGAACGTCCCCTCGTCCCCTCGTCATCTCGTCCCCTCGTCATCTCGTCCCCTCGTCATCTCGTCCCCTCGTCATCTGGGTCCTGGGTCGTCCTCGTCCCTCTGGTCATCGTCCTCGTCCTCTGGTCCCTCGTCCTCGTCATCTGGTCCTGGTCCTGGTCCTGGTCATCTGGTCCTCCTGGTCCTCTGGGTCCTGGTCTCTGGGTCATCTCGCCCTGTCTCGTCGTCTGTCCCTCGGTCATCTGGTCCCTCGTCATCCTGGGTCCCATGGTCATCCTGGTCCCTGGGTCTCTGATCCTGGTCCTGGTCATCTGGTCCCGTCATCGGTCTGTCTCTGGGTCCTGGTCATCTGGTCCCTGGGTCATCTGGTCCCTAGTCGTCTGGTCCTCCTGGGTCCTCTGGGTCTCTGGGTCCTGGTCATCTGGTCCCGTCTCGTCTGGGTCCTCGTCATCTGGGTCGTCTGGGTCCCATAGGTCGTCTGTCCGTCATCTGGTCCTCGTCATCCTCGTCTCGCCATCTGCTCGTCCTGGTCATCGTCTGTCCTGGCCTCCTGTCCTGGTCCCTCATGGTCATCCTGGTCCTCGGTCCTGGGTCCCATGGTCGTCTGGGTCCCATCGTCATGGGTCCTGTCGGTATCTGGGTCCTGGTCATCTGGGTCCTCGGTCGTCTGGTCCCGCTGGTCTCGCTCGGTCGTCTGGTCCTGGTCATCTGGGTCCCTCGTCCTGGTCATCTGGGTCCTCTGGTCCCTGTCATCTGGTCCTCGTCATCCTGGTCCTCTGGGTCATCTGGTCCTCGTCTCTCGTCATGGGTCCTCGTCTCCTGGTCCTGTCATCTGGTCCCTGGTCCTCGTCTCTGGGTCTCTGGTCCCTGTCATCTGGGTCCTGTCTCTGGTCATCTGGTCCCTCGTCTCGGTCTGGTCCCTGGTCCTCGTCATCTGGGTCCTGGGTCATCTGGTCCTCAGGTCTCCTCGTCATCTGGGTCCCTCGGTCCTGGTCCTCTGGGTCATCTGTCCCTGGTCCCTGGTCTCTGTCCTCGTCATCTCGTCATCTGGTCCTGGGTCGTCTGGTCGTCATCTGTCATCTCTCCTGGTCTCCTCGGTCCTCTGGTCATCTGGTCCTCGTCTCCTGGTCATCTGGTCCCTGGTCCTCGTCCTGGTCATGGTCATCTGGTCCTGGGTCATCTGGTCTCCTCAGTCATCTGGGTCCCTGGTCTCTCGTCATCTGGTCCCTGGGTCATCTGGTCCTCCTGGGTCATCTGGTCCCTCGTCTCTGGTCATCTGGTCCCTCGTCATCCTGGTCTCCTCGTCATCCTGGGTCTCTGGTCTCCTGGGTCATCTGGTCGATCCTCTCCCTCGTCATCTGGTCCCTCGTCCTGGTCTCCTGGGTCCTCGTCATCTGGTCCCTCGTCTGGTCTCCTCGTCTCCTGGGTCCTCGTCATCTGGTCCCTCGTCTCTGGTCCTCTCGTCATCTGGTCCCTCGGTCTCCTGCCTCTCGTCCCTCGTCATCTCGTCTCTGTCCTGGTCCCTCGTCTCTCCCTCGTCTCCTCGTCATCTCGTCCCCTCGTCATCTCGTCCCCTCGTCTCCTCGTCTCCTCGTCCCCTCGTCATCTCGTCCCCTCGTCATCTCGTCCAGGGCCGCGTGTCTCCAGTTGTCTCCAGGCATGTTGAAGCTGGACCTTCCTCCTCCGGGACCTTGTATTCTACTAATTGAGTCTTAATTCATATTCAGGAGTTAGATTCCCTCTGAAACACGAGGGCTCGACCAGGAAGTCTCCGTGACTTCATTGTACGAAGTGCCCCTGAAGGCACCACGGTCCTTGAACACTGTTGAATACTTATTTATGGTTCATTAAAGCTATAATGTGGTGCTCATCTACCATCTGAGTGTTGTTGTTGAATGTATGCCTTTAGCCTTAAAGTAGTTAGTTGTTGTTTTCATTCACCTGCGTGTTTACTCCATGTTGTTGTGTACAGGTCCTCATGTTGACTAATAAACCTGGCTCCATTCAAACCGATACACATGACGTCACTCAGTTATCTTAAATTAATGTCGCTAACTGAATAAATCCGTCCTGTCCTGAAACGAGCACGTGAAGCGCCGGAAGTGATGTTGACAACTCCGAGGTCCGTGAACGCAGCATAAACGTCGGTTTCACTTCGGTAGCCATGGCGGCGTTCACGTCGTTCACGTCGTTCCGGTCCCCTCGGAACCCCGAGGAGTGAACCCGTCCGCCGGACCCCCGTGGACCCGCATCAGAGGGAAGTCCGGGTCCGTCCGGGACGTTTCCGCGTACGGAAGCCGGCGCGTTCAAGACATTTTAGCGCAGCTCGCGACAAGCTAACGTCCGCAGCACGACGCGTCTGGAGGAACTGGGTCCAGGAGGAACCGGATCCAGGAAGAACCGGGTCCAGGAAGAACCGGGTCCAGGAGGAACCTCTAGCCTCATCCGGTCCTCCCGCTGCCATGTCGGGCCCGGGCTGCTGAGCTGCGGGTCTGCTGGTCTCCTGTCGCGGTTGGTGAGTAGCGGCTCCGCTAGCTCCGGTAGTCTCCGGTAGCTCCGATAGCCCCTAGTAGTCTCCGTTAGTCTCCGGTAGTCTCTGGTAGCTCCGGTAGCTGTAGTCCCCGGTAGCCCCCGGTAGCCCCCGGTAGCTCCGGTAGCTCCGGTAGCTGTAGTCTCCGGTAGCCCTGGTAGCTCCGGTAGCTGTAGTCTCCGGTAGCCCCGGTAGTCTCCGGTAGCCCCCGGTAGCTCTGGTAGCTGTAGTCTCCGGTAGCCCCGGTAGCTCCGGTAGCTGTAGTCTCCGGTAGCCCCGGTAGCTCGTGTCGTGACTAACGCTGCTCTCCGCAGGTGGAGATGGATGGTGTCCTCTGGAGCTCCTCTGGGCTCCGGGAGTCATTCAGCCGCTCCAAGACCGCCGCGGACACGCTGTCCAGGCTGGCCCGCCTCATCGCGCGGGCCGGGCCCCAGCGGGACCTGGAGCAGCCGGGCCCCCGGGACCTGGAGCAGCCGGGCCCCCGGGCCGCGTGTCCGGGATGCGGCGAGCGGCCCCGGGGGGCGAGCCGCGCGCTGCCCAAGCTGCACGGCTGCGCGTCCTGTGGGCGCGAGTTCTCCCTCAAGTCGACCCTCCGGCTGCACCGGTGCGGCCGTGAGCTCCGTCCTGGGGGCTCTCCGCCGGGGGCCCCGGGCCCCGCGTGCACAGCCCCGCGGGGCCTCCATCAGCACGCCGGTGGTTGCGCGGCGCCGCACCCGGCAGGTGTAGCCGGTGCAAGGATCCCGACAGGTGATTGTCCTCCGGCTTCTGCCGGAGCCTCGAGCCGCTCGCCCCCCCCGGGGCCCAGCGGCACTCAGGCGGCGCTGCAACGCCACACGACCCACCGCGCAGAGCCGGGGTCAAAGGTCAAAGGAGACGGTCGCGGTGGCGACGTGAAGACGGAGCGGAGCGCCGAGGTGACCGGAGATCTGATTAAAATGCCCGCATCCAGAACCAAGCTTCTGGACTGCCGGTCCTGTGACCTGGCCTTCAGGAGCATCTCCAAGCTGCAGCTGCACAGGAAGGAGGCGCACAGCCGGGAGAAGAGAGTCCTGCCGGCGCCGCGGCCCGCCAGGCGCAGGAGAGCGTGCACCTACGCATGTCCGGTCTGCAGCAAGGTCTTCTTCCACCACCTGTCCCTCAGGGCCCACTGCAGGCAGCACCCCACCTGCAGCCTCAGCACCAACCCATCCCAAAGTCCTCCTGTAGGGGGCGCCACCAAAGAGCCACCGCAACACGGACCACACGGACCCGGCACAGCAGACGAGCAGCCGGCGAGGGCCGGGCCAGGGAGGCCCAGGAAGGCGGTCAGAGCCGAGAACAAGGCTCCTGGTCCGGGGCGGTGCCGAGCCGAGCCTGAGGAGGAGGAGGAGGAGGAGGAGGAGAGGGAGTTCCCGTGCCCCTCGTGTGCTGAGGTCTTCTCTCTGCAGGCGCAGCTCCAGCAGCACGAGGAGCTGCACCGGGCCTCCGTGAAGAGCCGGCCGTGCAGCGTGTGCAGCAGCCAGGTGGAGGCCTGCGGGCGGCCGGGCTCCAGGAGGCGGCGGCCGTACCACTGCGGGCCTTGTCTGCAGGGCTTCTCCGCTCTGGACTCCTTCCTAGAACACTGCCAGGAGCACCTGAGGGTCCGGGTGGAGGAGGACGGCGTCGGCAAAGCCTGAGGGCCGCCCGAATGCTGTCAGCATTTGCCTTGTTGCCTTGAGGAGCGCGATGAGACCTTCTGACCCCGTGTGGGTCCACCTGCCCCCGACGCTCCGCCGGTACCTGTGGGCCGGTACCTGTGGGCCGGTACCTGTGGGCCGGTACCTGTGGGCCGGGGGAGTTGTCATGGAGGCTGGAACACAACGAGCTCACGGCACCAGAGCGGCCGTGTTTAAGTTGTTCACTGCCGACCGTATCCTGAAGCCTCCCAGAGTTCTCTCTGTCAACCGGTTCTGACAGGCGCCACCTGCTGGTGGTCCAGCTGCACTTCAGCTGCTGTGAAGTCATCAGTGACCAATAAGACGAGGGCCCTGTGTGAACCCCACGAGCAGCAGGAGCTCTGACCCCTCCGACCCCTCTGACCCCTAACGGTCCAGTGAAGAGAAGCCGCGAGCAGCCTTAAGGACGGATCCACAAGCAGGAAGCTTTTCTGAGGAGCCAGAGATCTATTGATCACTCTATTGATCACTCTATTGGTCACTCTATTGGTCACTATTGATCACTCTATTGGTCACTCTATTGGTCACTATTGATCACTCTATTGGTCACTCTATTGGTCACTATTGATCACTCTATTGGTCACTCTATTGATCACTCTATTGGTCACTCTATTGATCACTCTATTGGTCACTATTGATCACTCTATTGGTCACTATTGATCACTCTATTGATCACTCTATTGGTTACTCTATTGGTCACTATTGATCACTCTATTGGTCACTCTATTGATCACTCTATTGGTCACTCTATTGATCACTCTATTTTTACACCAGATGTCGTCTGCTGTATTTTAGTTATTTTTCTTACACATTTTGCAATAATTCGTCAGTGGCGTTTTGTCTGGGACCGAGAGGGAGGCGCCCTGCCTTGGGCAAGACTGTTGGCGACGTGTGGACGGCGTGTTGATGTGTTGACATGTTAGCGTGTTGATGTGTTGACGTGTTGGAGTGTTGATGTGTTGAGATGTTGACGTGTTGTGTTGACATGTTGGAGTGTTGACGTGTTGACATGTTAGCGTGTTGATGTGTTGACGTGTTGACATGTTGGAGTGTTGATGTGTTAACGTGTTGATGTGTTGACATGTTAGCGTGTTGATGTGTTGACATGTTAGCATGTTGATGTGTTGACATGTTAGCATGTTGACGTGTTGACATTTTGGAGTGTTGACATGTTGGAGTGTTGATGTGTTGACATGTTAGCGTGTTGATGTGTTGACATGTTAGCGTGTTGACGTGTTGACATGTTGGAGTGTTGACATGTTGGAGTGTTAACGTGTTGATGTGTTGACATGTTAGTGTGTTGACATGTTGGAGTGTTGACGTGTTGACATGTTGATGTGTTGACATGTTGGAGTGTTGACATGTTGGAGTGTTGATGTGTTGACATGTTAACGTGTTGATGTGTTGACATGTTAGCGTGTTGACATGTTAGCGTGTTGATGTGTTGACGTGTTGAGCTGTTGACGTGTTGATGTGTTGACATGTTGGAGTGTTGATGTGTTGACGTGTTGGAGTGTTGATGTGTTGAGATGTTGACGTGTTGTGTTGACATGTTGGAGTGTTGACGTGTTTACATGTTAGCGTGTTGATGTGTTGACGTGTTGACATGTTGGAGTGTTGATGTGTTAACGTGTTGATGTGTTGACATGTTAGCGTGTTGATGTGTTGACATGTTAGCATGTTGATGTGTTGACATGTTAGCATGTTGACGTGTTGACATTTTGGAGTGTTGACATGTTGGAGTGTTGATGTGTTGACATGTTAGCGTGTTGACATGTTGATGTGTTGACATGTTAGCGTGTTGACGTGTTGACATGTTGGAGTGTTGACATGTTGGAGTGTTAACGTGTTGATGTGTTGACATGTTAGTGTGTTGACATGTTGGAGTGTTGACGTGTTGATGTGTTGACATGTTGGAGTGTTGACATGTTGGAGTGTTGATGTGTTGACATGTTAACGTGTTGATGTGTTGATGTGTTGACATGTTAGCGTGTTGACATGTTAGCGTGTTGATGTGTTGACGTGTTGAGCTGTTGACGTGTTGATGTGTTGACATGTTGGAGTGTTGACGTGTTGACATGTTGGAGTGTTGACATGTTGGAGTGTTGACATGTTGGAGTGTTGGTGTGTTGACGTGTTGACATGTTGGAGTGTTGACGTGTTGAGATGTTGATGTGTTGATGTGTTGACATGTTGGAGTGTTGACATGTTGGAGTGTTGACATGTTGATGTGTTGACATGTTGGAGTGTTGACGTGTTGAGATGTTGACGTGTTGAGATGTTGATGTGTTGACATGTTGGAGTGTTGACATGTTGGAGTGTTGACGTGTTGACATGTTGGAGTGTTGACGTGTTGATGTGTTGACATGTTGGTGTGTTAACGTGTTGATGTGGTGACATGTTAGCGTGTTGATGTGTTGACATGTTAGTGTGTTGATGTGTTGACATGTTAGTGTGTTGACATGTTGGAGTGTTGACATGTTAGTGTGTTGACATGTTGATGTGGTGACATGTTAGCGTGTTGATGTGTTGACATGTTAGTGTGTTGATGTGTTGACATGTTAGTGTGTTGATGTGTTGACATGTTAGTGTGTTGATGTGTTGAGATGTTGACATGTTAGCGTGTTGATGTGTTGACATGTTGATGTGTTGACATGTTAGTGTGTTGATGTGTTGACATGTTAGTGTGTTGATGTGTTGACATGTTAGTGTGTTGATGTGTTGACATGTTAGTGTGTTGATGTGTTGACATGTTGATGTGTTGACATGTTAGTGTGTTGATGTGTTGACATGTTAGTGTGTTGACATGTTAGTGTTGATGTGTTGACATGTTAGTGTGTTGATGTGTTGACATGTTGACATGTTAGTGTGTTGATGTGTTGACATGTTAGTGTGTTGACATGTTGATGTGTTGACATGTTAGCGTGTTGATGTGTTGACATGTTAGTGTGTTGATGTGTTGACATGTTAGTGTGTTGATGTGTTGACATGTTAGTGTGTTGACATGTTGATGTGTTGACATGTTAGTGTGTTGATGTGTTGACGTGTTGAGATGTTAACGTGTTGATGTGTTGACATGTTAGCGTGTTGATGTGTTGACGTGTTGAGATGTTGACGTGTTGACATGTTGGAGTGTTGACATGTTGATGTTTTGACGTGTTGATGTGTTGACGTGTTGAGATGTTGATGTGTTGACATGTTGGAGTGTTGACATGTTGATGTTTTGACATGTTGGTGTGTTGACATGTTGATGTGTTGACATGTTAACGTGTTGACATGTTGATGTTTTGACATGTTGGTGTGTTAACGTGTTGATGTGTTGACGTGTTGACGTCACTGAGGGATCCGGCGTGTTGACGTCACTGAGGGATCCGGCGTGTTGACGTGTTGACGTCACTGAGGGATCCGGCGTGTTGACATGTTGACGCGTTGACGTCACTGAGGGATCCGGCGTGTTGACATGTTGACATCACTGAGGGATCCGGCGTGTTGACGTCACTGAGGGATCCGGCGTGTTGACGTGTTGACATCACTGAGAGATCCGGCGTGTTGACGTGTTGACATCACTGAGGGATCCGGCGTGTTGACATGTTGACGAGCCGCTGCTCGACACGCTCTATTTGCTTTGGTGAATTCACAATGATCAACACCAGGTTGTTGTTGTTGTTCAGGATTTTGAGTTACGGTTTTCAAAGTTTAACTGTGAAAATGTAAACAGTGATTTATGTTTGATGCTTCCACTTTTATTTTTTCAAGGTCTCTAAATTTGTTTTTGGCTCTTTCTAGATGATTATAATTAAAACAATTCTCATTAAATGTTTTGTGTCTCTGTTTTTTTTTTCATCACACATCATTTAAATAAAAAGAAATGTGAAGCTATAAAATAAGATAAACTCAAATGTAGGCGTACTCCTGTTCTGACTTAATTTACTGAGTTTGCTCTCTTTATTGTTGAAGCTCGTCTAGGAAGGACACCTGCTGGTGTATTTTGGCATCGCACCTTAAGTGCCTTTGTTTTGTCAAAGAGCTGTATGGCTCTAGGCGGGGGGGGGGGGGTAACCCTAACCCTTCAAGACTTGAGCGCCCTGCATTCTGGAGCCTCATTCCTTCTCACTCCCTATCTGTCTGTGCCTTGTAAGGATGCACACAATTGCTCAGACAGAATAGTAAGAGGACGAATACACAGCGGGTGAAGACAAAGAAGCAACTTCGAATCACTCAACTCTCAGAAACGCACAGCTACAAAATGACGACCTGGCAAGAAGATAAAGCACAAGCGACTTTAGAAACGAGGTCTCGCGTAATCAGCAGGTCCAGCGCATCAGCAGCTAGCAGCGCTGCCACAAGAGCTGCGGCTGGAGCATCAAAAGTGAGTTTGCCTCCGCAGAGAAGGAAGCCGTTCTGCTTCGGGAGAAAGCTCTCATTGAAGAACAAAAGCAGAAAGTATGAGCTGAAGCAACACGCCGTCTAGCAGGTGGAGGCTGGTCTTCACACGACAGTCAGAGAAGCAGACGTCCGTCAGGCTGCAGCCGAGCGGGAAGACGACCAGCGACTGGATTCAGGCGCTGGAGGCGGAGCTCAGAGGACCAGGCCGTCCTCTTCAAGCAACCGCTCCGCTGCTCAATTGTTCCCACAGCTGAGCGGGTCTCCATGACGATCACCATCAAGCAGGCACCCCATAATAGCCTCTTCTCACACAGCCAACCTCCCACTGCCTCGCGGAGCCGACTACGTGGGCCCAAAGAACATTCCAACGCCGAGCGGGTCCCCCCTAGCGCCCCCTTCTCATGCGACATCGGACCCCTGCACTGGTGCGCCACCTCCAATGCCAGACTTCTCCACATACTTGACAAGGAAAGAGATGGTGAGCTCAGGATTGACCCAATTCGTCGAGCGCCCAGAGAACTATTGGGCATGGAAAACGTCTTTCCAAAGCATCACACAGGACCTCAACCTGACACAGAAGAACTTGACCTACTCGTCAAATGGCTTGGTCCGGAGTCAGCCACTCGTGCCAAGCGAATCAGGTCCGTCCATGTCACAAGTCCAGATAAAGCAGTGGAGACCATATGGCAGCGTCTAGAGGACTGCGACGGCTGCCCAGAGGTGATCCAACATGCCCGACTGAAACGGCTTGAAGACTTCCCTCGCGTCTCAAATAAAGACCCTCGCCAACTGAGAGCTGGGAGACCTGCTACAAGAGCTAGAGTCTGCCAAGTGGAGCGGCCTAACACCGGGGCTTGCCTATCTCGACTTGGCTAGAGGTGTGAAACCCATAGTTGAAAAACTCCCATACGGCCTTCAAGAAAAATGGGTCACACAAGGCTCCAGACACAAAGAAGAGTTCAAGGTATCATTTCCACCTTTCAGTTTTTTTCGTGAAGTTTATCTGCAATCAAGCAAAGACTCGAAATGACCCGAGTTTCTTCTTCTCCTCATCCAATGACTCAAACAGCATGAAACAGACAGAGCAGTCAATGTGACAAACCATCCGTCTTTGTTAAGAAAACTGAGGTGTCAGCAGGGACTCTAAACTTTCCCAACAGACAAGCAAAACAATGAACCAGACAAACGTTGTGCCATCCACAACAAACCTCACCCCCTCTTCAAGTGTCGGGCCTTTAGGATTAAGCACCTGGATGACCGTAACGCCTATCTTAGAGAAAATTATATTTGTTATCGTTGCTGTGCCTCCACTAAACATGTTGCAAAAGACTGCAAACTGTCTGTTAAGTGCAGAGAATGTGGCAGTGACAAGCATGTGTCTGCCCTACATCCTGGTCCCGCCCCCTGGTCATCTGAAGAGACCAAGAGTGAACCAGAGCAAAGCGAACAGCAACTTGATGTCACCACGAAATGCACAGAAATATGTGGCACCTCTCCCCAGCCCAGGTCGTGCTCCAAAGTATGCCTGGTCAAAGTTTATCCTTCAAAACATCGTGAAAGAGCTCAACATGTTTATGCAGTATTGGATGACCAGAGCAACAGGTCAGTGGCCAAGACACCGCTCTTCCACCTGTTCCGCATTGGAGGCGACTCCTCTCCCCACGCGCTGAGGACGTGCTCAGGCACAGTTAGACGGCATGTCGCTTCACAGTCGAGTCACTCGATGGGAAACCTACAGGAGCACTTCCTCCCCTCATCGAATGCAACACAATGACAGATGACAAGTCAGAAATTGCAACGGCGGACATCACACGACACTTTGCTCACCTCTCTCCGGTGCGAGACAAGATACCACCTCTAGATCCGGATGCGCAGATACTTCTTCTCCTGGGGAGAGACGTCCTGAGAGTGCCCAAGGTACGTGAGCAGTACAATGGACCTCACAACACACCGTATGCACAGCGCTTAGATTTGGGCTGGGTCATCGTAGGCGAGATCTGCCTCGACAGGGTCCATCAGCCAGCTGAAGTTAATGTCTACAAGACGAACATACTCTCTAATGGCGGAACCTCATTCTTCACACCTAAAAGCATCCGAGTCAAAGAGCGAGGGGGCCCTGGTGCCCTCGTGCCGCCCTGACTCACCACGTGAAGCTTGTCACTCATGCACCTCATCGACCAAGACCGCCTTGGAGAGAACATGTTCAAGAGAAACGCAAATGACGAAAAACGTGCCCTCTCAATCGAAGACAACATCTTCCTGGAGGCGATGGACAACGGTGTGTTTCTCGACGTAGACAACCACTGGGTGGCGCCATTCCGCTCGCCGAGAACACGGCTGCCGAACAACAAGGACCAGGCAATGAAGAGACTGACTTTGTCACAGCGCAGGTATGAAAGAACACTTCTTTGAGTCCATGCAGAAGGTCATCGAAAACCGTCAAGCCGAACCCGCTCCACCCACGCAGCCTGGTGAGGAGTTGTGGTATTTGCCGATCTTTGGAGTTTATCACCCCCAAAAGCCAGACAAAATTAGAGTGGTGTTCGACTCTAGTGCTCAGTTTCACAACATCTCACTCAATGATGTCCTACTCACCGGGCCTGACCTCAATAACACACTGACTGGCGTCCTGCTACGCTACCGCAAAGAAAAGATTGCCATGACTGCTGACATTGAGCAAATGTGTTTCAGCTTCAAGGTGAGAGAAGACCACCGCAACTATCTTTGCTTTCTGTGGCACAAAGACAACTGCCCCAGCAAATCATTGACTCCAGAATGACTCCATGTGTTCGGGAACAGCCCCTCCCCAGCTGGAGCGATCTCCGGGCTCCAGCGCGCAGCAGAACGTGGCGAAGCAGAATACGGCAAAGACGCCAAAGGATTTGTTTTGCGCAACTTTTACGTCGACGATGGGATTACTTCTGTCTCCAGCGAAAACCTGGCTGTTGATCTTCTGAGAAGGACACAAAGAATGCTGGCAGAAACCAAGCTGAGACTCCACAAGGTGGCGTCTAACAGCACCAGTCATGGAGGCTTTCCCCCTGAGGAGAGAGCAAAGGAACTGAAGGACTTTGATTTGAGTGCTGACACATGACCTCTTCAGCGGAGTCTTGGCATTAGCTGGGATTTAACAACAGACCGCTTCACATTCAGTGTCACGAGAAGTCAACCCGTTCACGAGGAGAGGGACGCTCTCAACGGTCAGCCTGGATGACCCTCTGGGACTTGCGTCTCCAATCACAGTGCAAGGAAAGGCTCTTGTCAGAGACTCCACCTCTCTGCAGCAAGACTGGGATGAGCCTCTCCCGACAGAAGAGGGCTCAGTGGGCAGCATGGACGGCATCCCTCACCGACCTCGAGCTCCTGCACATTCCAAGACCTTATGTTCCAGTCTCTCAAGCCCATGACAAAGAGCTGTGTGTCTTCTCAGACGCATCCATTCTGGCCATAGCAGCAGTGGCGTATCTGAGGGTCAAAGATTCAAAAGGTCAGTGCCATGTTGGATTAGTGATGAGCGAGGCCAAGCTCTCACTGTCCCGCGCTTAGAGCTGTCGAGCTCATGGAGCTCATAAAGGACGAATTAGACACAGAACTGTGTGTGAAGTTCGACACAGACAGCCGTGTAGAGCTCGGCTACATTCACGACAAGAAGATTCCACATGTACGTAGCCAACAGAGTAACGTGGATACGAACATCCACAGCACCTCATCAGTGGCAATATGTCCGGACAGATCGGAATCCAGCCGACCACGGCACCAGACCCATGCCTCCAGCTCACAAACTGGTTCTCTGGACCTGCGTTCCTGCAACAGCCAGATGCAGCAGGAAACAGTGGGGTGGAGCATTTCCAGCTCATAGGCCCAGATCTGGACGTGGAGATTCGACCCCAAGTACCCACATTGGCCACCAAGGTCACAAACCCGTCGCTAGGCACACACAGATTCCAATGCTTTTCTAGCTGGAAATCTCTTGTGAGAGCTGTTGCCACACTCACCCATGTAGCAAAGTCATTCTCTCAATCGACTGACACACAGACCTGTAAGAAATGGCATACGTGCATGAAACCTGGCACGACAGAACGTTCACAAGCCAAGGCGACCATCATCAAAGCTGGACAGCGACAAGCGTCCAAAGATGAATTCAAAAGCCTAACAACACAGAAGTGTCACAAGACGGCTCGAGAGACTCGATCCCTTCATCCACAGCGAGGGACTGACGAGTGGGCGGTGGCTTACAAGCAGCTGATCTTTCTGACCAAGAAGAGCATCCTCTGATCATGCCACCAAACCCCCGTAGCCAATCTGCTCATTCAGCACGACCACAGTCAAGGCCGTCACTTCACCGTGGGCGCGATACTCAGCGCGGGACTGTGGATCCTTAAAGGTCAAATCTCTGGTCTAATCCACCAATGCGTCACGTGTAGGAAGATGAGAGGAAGGCTTGAAAATCAGAAAATGTCCGATCTGCCAGCGGACAGAGTGTCTGTGGATCCTCCCTTCACACACAGGGCTGGAGGTCTCTGGCCCCCGGAGCGTTGTGACGCACAAGAGGCGGAGCGCAGAGAACAAAAGGTGGGCCGGCATGTTGCTGCTGGTCACCTGCGGGTGACCGAGAGTCAACGTCAAGCTTCATCAATGCCCTCCGTCGTGTCCTGGCTATTAGGGGGTCAGACAGAGGCACACACTTTGTCCTGCAGAGAGCGACCAATCAACACAAGATCCAGAGATCAAAAGCTTCTTGCAAGACCGAGGCTGCACCTGGTGATTCACCGCATGGGAGGAGCGTGGGAGGAGCGTGGGAGGAGCGTGGGAGGAGCCTGGGAGGAGCGGGAGAGAATGATCGGCGTCGCACGGCACATCCTCGATGGACTTGTGTTGACAAACAGCGCCACACGACTCACACACGAAGTGTTGACCACACTTATGGCTGAGGTCATAGCCATCATGAACTCTCGACCTTTGACCCCCATATTGTCCGACACAGAGGTTCCTCAAGTCCTCTCACCTGCGATGCTACTGACCCAGAAAGCAAGCATCGCTCCTGCCCCTCCGGGCGACTTCAAAATGGATCATCTGCACAAAAGTCAGTGGCGACAAGTCCAGAACATGGCGGACTCTTTCTGGAAAAGATGGAGACAGGAATATCTAACAACTCGACAGAGTCGACAGCCTCGAAGGAAATGGACAGAACAGGCCGAACCTTCAGGAAGGTGACGTCGTCCTGCTCAAAGACTGTCAGGTGAAACGCAAAGAGTGGCCAGTAGGACTTATCACAAAGCCATACCGAGCAGCGACAACAGAGTTCGTCACGGTCAAGACTGTAAATCAAGGGACTGTAACAGAATATCTGAGACCCATTAACGATGTTGTTTTGCTGCTTTCCCGGGATAATGTAGTAATGTAGTGGTATAATATTAATCATACCAGACGGGGAGTGTTCTGACTTAATTTACTGAGTTTGCTCTCTTTATTGTTTAAGCTTGTCCAAGAAGACACCTGCTGGTGTATTTTGGTATCGCACCTTAAGTGCCTTTGTTTTGTCCCGCCAGCAAAATCCAGTCCTAACGTGTTCAAAGAGCTGTATGGATCGAAGCGGTTTCTAGCGGTCAGATCCTTGGAGTAAATACGTCCTTTTACCTGAAAAAAGAGAGAAAAGAAGAGCAACAGAGTTATCTAAAGAATGAACATCTGAAAGTAAAGTTCATCAACTAAACATTCTGGAGCGTCATTCCTTCTGCACTCTGGCTATCTGTCTGTGCCTTGTAAGGATGCACACAATTGCTAGGACAGAATACTCCGTGTTGAAAATATAGTGTAGTAGGACATTGTTTTAATCTTGTCCCTGCCTACAATGTATTCAGTCATAAAGTAATAGAGGTATTCTTAATTCATTTTGTTTGTAGCATCAGCAAACAAGATCACAATAAAATAGAAAAACTTAAATGTTCTATAAAATGTATGGAAGCCCGTTTCTGCCACTGTGATGAAAAAAATTAAGATCCTGTAAGTCATAATTATGAGATACTATCTCATAATTATGACTTCACTATCTCATAATTTCTACTTACTATCTCATAATTATGACTTCACTATCTCATAATTTCGACTTACTATCTCATAATTATGAGATACTATCTCATAATTTCGACTTACTATCTCATAATTATGAGATAGTATCTCATAATTTGGACTTAGATACTGACAGGGTGGGGCGTAACAAAGCAGAGCAGGGAAGCTGTGTTGAAGAAACAGTGAACCAGGTGAAGTCAAGATAAGGTTTGAGCTAACAGCAACTACCTTGTCACTGTACCTGCAATACAACCTTCGCAGGTAAAAGCCAATGAGAGGAGGCGACCGGCCGCTCAACAACTTGTAGAATAGCGTTATTTTCCGCTATTTTGACCGCGGTGTCGCGGAAGTTTTACTTCACCACAGCGCTGGTTAAGATATCAGCAAATGACATCTCATAATATTGAGAAACGTTTCACAGGCATGTGTGTTTCCTTATATGCGGTAAAGCAACAGAAGCAAGTGAATGCGCCCAGTTTTGGATGGACCATTTCGACCAGCTGAAAGCAGATGGCTATTTTGTTGACAACTTCATTGACAAATCACTGATCCAGTTTTGCTTCCAAAATACCATACAGGTACAGTATTCTAAAATCCTGTTGATTACAGTATTAACACAGAGACTGAGGACGATTGTAACACTTTTTGTCCAAGCTCTGTAACTCGTAGGTCATCCCTTATTGGTGATGACCTACGAGTGTTGTTGTTCAAACCATCCCTGGTCTCCCATGAGAGATAAGGGCATAAAACACAAATTATTTTCTAAAAATGTTTTTCACTCTTTCTGTCCATATATAGGAGGAACTTGATGAAGTTGTAACTGCCTGGAATGACGATCGCATCAGAAGACCAAACAATCCTCGGGCTCCTAATGGTCGACCCTCCATAATGTATGCGGTTCCCAACCTTTATGGGGCTCAGAATTTCTTGCAGTCAGCTGATCAAATGATAATAGAAATATGCCGAGAGGACTGTTGTTTTAAAGACTATCCTTGTGATGAGGATGTGTTTCACTTATGTATGGAACTTATGGCTGAGCACAATCTGGCAATGTCCGATGATCTGTATGAAATTACGGACTTGTATCTAAGACTTCGTCAAATGATTACTGATGGGCTGGGGGAATGAAATATGTGGTATGAGAAACTGTCAGCTAGACTGCTATGATGTCAATATAGCTATCAAGGTTTGCTACAGTTTCAATGTATATCTGTAGAATATATCACAGAAGTGAAATAAAAAAGATATATAATGTATTAATACTTCCTGTATCCATTTCAAATTAAAAGCCCTCGAGCGTTTCTGTGGATGGAATCCCGTCATTTGTTAAAAATGCTTTTATTGATGGCTATTATCAAAGACAAACTCGATGAAAGATTGGGCTGGCAGCAGCAGCGCTGTCTGTGTCAATTCAATTCAATTCAGTTTATTTGTATAGCCCAATTTCACAAATTACAAATTTGTCTCGGAGTGCTTTACAATCTGTACACATAGACATCCCTGACCTTTGACCTTTGACCTCACATCGGATCAGGAACAACTCTCAAATAACCCCTCTAGGGGGAAAAAAGGTCAGAACCCTTGAGGAGAGAACAGAGGAGGATCCCTCTCCAGGATGGACAGAACAATAGATGTCATGTGACCAGAAGGACAGATTTAGAGTTAAAATACATTCAATGAATATGACAGAGTGTATGAATAGTTCATAGTAGGCATATTCCACGATGGAGACCTCCACGATCCATCAGGCAGATGGCGGTGGGGACGAGGAGTGGGCGGAGTCTCAACAGTGGGCGGAGTCTCAACAGGACAGTGGCGTAGTCAGGAGCAGGAATTCCACGACCCAGACCTCGATGATCCATCAGGCAGATAGGATCTATGCCGTCTCATAGGGTCCGATGACCCCATGAGACGTGAAGTCAAAAGGACTCCGGGGAGAAAGCAGAGTTAGTAACGTGTGATTGAGAGATGAAAATTCATCCTTAAGGAGAGAAAAAAGAGGAGATAGGTACTCAGTGCATCCTAAAACGTCCCCCGGCAGCTATAATTTTTTTATCACAGTGGCGGAAACGGGCTTCCATAAAAATGCGGTCCGTTAAAGAAGTAGAACTCTGAAGAGGATCCGGAGTGTTGATTCTAGTTGATTTTCTTGCCTTTAGTACTGAAATAAATATGTCCGCTTATACACCCCCCCCCCCCCTGCAGTGTTTCCTCCGGGCCTCGTGGGGGCGCTGTGGGGAAGGAGCAGCGGGAGCATATCCGCTCTGGTGTTTACCGGTGAACTTCCGGTCCCGCGCAGCACGTTTTCCTTCCGTTGGCTTCGCAAAGCGTTAAACATCTGAACAACTGCGGCGGCTTCAGGTCACTAACAGACAACATGAGCAAAGCGCATCCTCCGGAGCTGAAGAAGTAAGTTTGGAGATGTTTAAATGAAGCGGGAATGTGTGTTGAACCCGCTTTGTGTTGTATTAAACACAGCCGCCGTTGTTCTGTTGGAGACGCGCTAACGGTAGCTCGTCTCTAAACCTAACGCGAGCTAACGGTAGCTCGTCTCTGTAAACCTAACGCGAGCTAACGGTAGCTCGTCTCTGTAAACCTAACGCGAGCTAACGGTAGCTCGTCTCTGTAAACCTAACGCGAGCTAACGGTAGCTCGTCTCTCTAAACCTAACGTGAGCTAACGTTAGCTCGTCTCTCTACCTAACGCGAGCTAACGTTAGCTCGTCTCTGTAAACCTAACGCGAGCTAATGTTAGCTCGTCTCTGTAAACCTAACGTGAGCTAACGTTAGCTCGTCTCTCTACCTAACGCGAGCTAACGTTAGCTCGTCTCTCTAAACCTAACGTGAGCTAACGGTAGCTCGTCTCTCTAAACCTAACGCGAGCTAACGTTAGCTCGTCTCTGTAAACCTAACGCGAGCTAACGTTAGCTCGTCTCTGTAAACCTAACGCGAGCTAATGTTAGCTCGTCTCTGTAAACCTAACGCAAGCTAACGTTAGCTCGTCTCTCTACCTAACGCGAGCTAATGTTAGCTCGTCTCTGTAAACCTAACGCAAGGTAACGTTAGCTCGTCTCTCTACCTAACGCGAGCTAATGTTAGCTCGTCTCCGTAAATCTAACGCGAGTTAACGGTAGCTCGTCTCCGTAAATCTAACGCGAGCTAACGGTAGCTCGTCTCTAAACGTAACGCGAGCTAACGGTAGCTTGTCTCCGTAAACCTAACGCGAGCTAACGGTAGCTTGTCTCCGTAAACCTAACGCGAGCTAACGTTAGCTCGTCTCTAAACCTAACGGTAGCTCGTCT
This sequence comes from Pseudoliparis swirei, assembly GCF_029220125.1. Taxonomy (NCBI): domain Eukaryota; kingdom Metazoa; phylum Chordata; class Actinopteri; order Perciformes; family Liparidae; genus Pseudoliparis; species Pseudoliparis swirei. Next base: position 530,641 of record NC_079396.1, on the reverse strand, counting down.
CTAAACGTAACGCGAGCTAACGGTGGCTCGTCTGAACTCACTCTGGTCTCCTCTCTAGGTTCATGGACAAGAAGCTGTCACGTGAGTAAACTCAGCCCATCCACGGGCCTTCATGACTAAATGATCCCGTTTGAGAGATTTAAGGCCGTGTCTCCGCGGGGAGCCGGTTAGCAGCGCCTGCACAGATGAAAGCCGCCGCGCAGGAGCCGAACTTCTTCTTCTGTGGTCCTCTAGTGAAGCTGAATGGAGGCCGGCACGTGCAGGGCATCCTGCGGGGCTTCGACCCCTTCATGAACCTGGTGGTGGACGACTCTCTGGAGATGGGCCCCGGAGGCCAGCAGAACACCATCGGCATGGTGGTCAGTAGCTCCGTGTCCTACTGCCGTGCACTGAGCTCATTGGGGTGGGGTCCGCTGACCCCACAGTGACCCCACAGTGCCAAGGCCACGCCTCCAATGAGAGCGGCGCTGAGTCGTCACGGTGACCCAGACTGACCCCTGTGTGCTCTCCTTCCTCTCAGGTGATCAGGGGCAACAGCATCATCATGTTGGAGGCCTTGGAGCGCGTCTAGAGCCGGACCACGCCGTCACTTTCTGTTGCCGGCTGGCTGCTCAGCGGCGGATTCTTTGGACATATTTTGAATTGTGTAATCTTGTGAATAAATCCCGCTCTTTGTATTCCGTGTCGTGTGTTCCTGACGTGTGACGGTCTGCAGCGCTGAGCTCTGGAGCGTAAGGGGCGGAGACTGCAGGAGACGACGTTCACCGAGGAGCAGGACCAGTCCAGTTCTCCTCTTTACTATGTGAAGAAGACGGGTCTCTGAGGTTCAGGTTCTCCCCCGTCAGGTCGGCGTGAGGAGGGGAGGAGCCCGTCTGAAGAGATGAATGACAGAATATGAACCAAAGCAATGCATGATGGGAGCTGCCAGCCGCTGGAGGAACAGCTCTTCACTTTGTTCTCCAGACAGAATTCATTTATTCTAAGTTTGAATAACTTTCAATGTTTATCCATGTAGAAGAATATGAGCTGGTTGTTCAGAGCACTCCACATGAGTCCTACAATAATCATAAGATCAGAGCGGTGACATGTGATCAACATGAAGCTCCACTTGGTAGAAACTCATCATGAGGCCGACTGAGTGAACACATGGAATATATGAGGGCTATAATTAAATGCAGAAGCACAAAAATAAAAGTGATAAAATTAATTACTTATGGTAAACTTCTAAAACTGACAACTTTATATGGATTTTCTTAAATTCACATTTACCAAATCTACAGTGACATGAAACAAATGTAAAAAGTAAAAGCTCAAAGGCTCCAACTGAAAGCCTGACGTGTGAAGATGAGTGATCACTGGATCATATTTAGATCCTTTACTTATTGGGATACGAACTTCCGGGTGAACTGAACCAGTAGAGGGCGCTCTATCTGAAGGACGGACTTCCTCCTCAGGCGGACTTTTATTTTGAAAGGCTACTGTCGTCATCGTGGACGCGCTTCGTGACGTGTCTCGTGTGACCGTATGTGGAGAGCAGCCATGTCGGAGGAGGTCGGGAAGGCGCTCCAGTCGGTGGCGGAGCGGGTGAATCAGGCGGCGGCCCGCCGGCCCAAGGTAGCCGCCTCCTGGGGCCTCCCGGGGCCTCCGGGCCGCGTCGCTGCGCGGCGGCGGCGCGTCCATAACATGCACGGGCATCCGGGTTATCATAGAGCTGCATGCGCGTGGGTGTCAGCGGCTGCTCGTGCACAGTGTTCACGCGTGTGTGTGTGGGCTGCTCGGGTCTCAGTGGTCCTGATGGAGACCTGACCCCATCACGCTGGTCCTGATGGAGACCTGACCCCATCACGCTGGTCCTGATGGAGACCTGACCCCATCACGCTGGTCCTGATGGAGACCTGACCCCCTGCTGTCCTCCTCAGGCGCTGCCGGCCGTGCCGCCCCGACTCGTCGCTGTCAGCAAGACCAAGCCGCCCGAGATGGTCGTGGAGGCCTACCGGCAAGGCCAGCGCGACTTCGGAGAGAACTATGTGAGTGTCAGGCTGCTGGTAGGGACCCATGTGGACCCCTGTGGACCCCTGTGGACCCATGTGGTCCCCTGTGGACCCATGTGGACCCATGTGGACCCCTGTGGACCCATGTGGACCCCTGTGGACCCCTGTGGACCCATGTGGACCCCTGTGGACCCCTGTGGACCCCTGTGGACCCATGTGGACCCATGTGGACCCCTGTGGACCCATGTGGACCCCTGTGGACCCATGTGGACCCCTGTGGACCCCTGTGGTCCCATGTGGTCCCATGTGGTCCCCTGTGGACCCCTGTGGTCCCATGTTGACCCATGTGGTCCCATGTGGTCCCATGTGGACCCCTGTGGACCCATGTGGTCCCATGTGGTCCCATGTGGTCCCCTGTGGACCCATGTGGACCCCTGTGGACCCATGTGGTCCCATGTGGTCCCATGTTGACCCATGTGGTCCCATGTGGTCCCATGTGGACCCATGTGGTCCCATGTGATCCCATGTGGACCCATGTGGTCCCATGTGGTCCCATGTTGACCCATGTGGACCCATGTTGACCCCTGTGGTCCCCTGTGGACCCCTGTGGTCCCATGTGGTCCCATGTGGACCCATGTGGACCCATGTGGTCCCATGTTGACCCATGTGGTCCCATGTGGACCCCTGTGGTCCCATGTGGACCCATGTGGACCCCTGTGGACCCATGTGGACCCATGTGGACCACAAGGAGCTCTCAGGGGGAGCACCGTGGTCGTAGAACTTGACCTGGTCCTTTCTGCCCCTGCAGGTCAACGAGCTGGTGGACAAGGCGTCGGACCCTCTGGTAGGTCATAGGTCATAGGTCGTAGGTCAGGTGACCGGTTCAGCGTCTCTCTGTCCTCAGGTCGTGACCTCGTGTCCAGACATCAAGTGGCACTTCATCGGCCACCTGCAGAAGAACAACGTCAACAAGCTGCTGGGTGAGGAGAGGAGGAGGAGGAGGAGGAGCAGGAGGAGGAGCAGCTCTGAGCTCTTCTCCTCCTCCTGCTCCTCCTCCCCAGGTGTGCCCAACCTCTTCCTCCTGGAGACGGTGGATTCGGCCAAACTGGCCGACCAGGTGAACCGCTCGTGGCGGCGCGTCCGAGGAGCCGGCGCCCCGAGGTTAAAGGTCATGGTGCAGCTCAACACCAGCGGAGAGCAGAGTGAGTCTCCTCGCCGCCCCGCGGCCGCGAGCCGCGCTCACGCCGCCGTGTGTTGCAGGTAAACGGGGGCTGGCCCCGGAGGAGACGCTGGCCACGGTGGAGCACATCCTGTCGCGCTGCGCCGCGCTGCACTTCTCCGGCCTCATGACCGTGGGGCGCTCCGGGTACGACCTCTCGCTGGGCCCCAACCCCGACTTCCAGGTACGCCGTGGGGAGCGCCAGAGGCGGGGCTCCAGAGCGCCTCCTCCTCAGGCTGAGCGCTCACTGCGCCTCCTCCTCTCCTCAGATGCTGCTGAGCCGGCGGCGGGAGGTGTGCGCCGGGCTGGCGCTGCCTGAGGAGGAGGTGGAGCTCAGCATGGGCATGTCCTCCGACTTTGAGCACGCGGTGAGTCTCTAAGCCACGCCCCTCTTGTCAGACTGCAGACGTCTGATTGGCTGGCGTTGGAGAAGATGAGGGTCGACCTCCAGAAGATGTTATGTCAACAAGTTGAGATTCAGCTGAGAGAACATGACACCTGTCCTCCTCCTTGTCCTCCTCCTTGTCCTCCTCCCTCCCTGTCCTCCTCCCTCCCTGTCCTCCCTCCCTCCTTGTCCTCCTCCCTCCCTGTCCTCCTCCCTCCCTGTCCTCTTCCCTCCTTGTCCTCCGTGAAGATCGAGGTGGGCTCCACCAACGTGCGGGTGGGCAGCGTGATCTTCGGCAACAGGGAGTATCCCAACAGCGCCGCCAACACGCCCAACCCAAGCCCCGCCCCCAGCCCCGAGAAGACCAGCAAGAAGGTCTCCGAAGAGGCCGCCCAGAAGATGCAGCACCTCACCGTGTCTGAACACTAAGAAGACGCCCTGAAGACACCTCCCTGAGAGAGGAGGAGGCGTCCTCTGAAGACACCTCCCTGAGAGAGGAGGAGGCGTCCCCTGAAGACACCTCCCTGAGAGAGGAGGAGGCGTCCTCTGAAGACACCTCCCTGAGAGAGGAGGCGTCCTCTGAAGACACCTCCTGAGAGAGGAGGCGTCCCTGAAGACACCTCCTGAGAGAGGAGGCGTCCTCTGAAGACACCTCCCTGAGAGAGGAGGAGGCGTCCTCTGAAGACACCTCCCTGAGAGAGGAGGCGTCCTCTGAAGACACCTCCTGAGAGAGGAGGCGTCCTCTGAAGACACCTCCTGAGAGAGGAGGCGTCCTCTGAAGACACCTCCTGAGAGAGGAGGCGTCCCCTGAAGACACCTCCCTGAGAGAGGAGGAGGCGTCCTCTGAAGACACCTCCCTGAGAGAGGAGGTGGCGTCCCCTGAAGACACCTCCTGAGAGAGGAGGCGTCCCTGAAGACACCTCCTGAGAGAGAGGAGGCGTCCTCTGAAGACACCTCCTGAGGAGGAGGCGTCCCCTGAAGACACCTCCCTGAGAGAGGAGGAGGCGTCCTCTGAAGACACCTCCCTGAGAGAGGAGGAGGCGTCCTCTGAAGACACCTCCCTGAGAGAGGAGGAGGCGTCCCCTGAAGACACCTCCCTGAGAGAGGAGGAGGCGTCCTCTGAAGACACCTCCCTGAGAGAGGAGGAGGCGTCCTCTGAAGACACCTCCCTGAGAGAGGAGGCGTCCTCTGAAGACACCTCCCTGAGAGAGGAGGAGGCGTCCTCTGAAGACACCTCCCTGAGAGAGGAGGAGGCGTCCTCTGAAGACACCTCCCTGAGAGAGGAGGAGGCGTCCCCTGAAGACACCTCCCTGAGAGAGGAGGAGGCGTCCTCTGAAGACACCTCCCTGAGAGAGGAGGCGTCCTCTGAAGACACCTCCCTGAGAGAGGAGGAGGCGTCCTCTGAAGACACCTCCCTGAGAGAGGAGGAGGCGTCCTCTGAAGACACCTCCCTGAGAGAGGAGGAGGCGTCCCCTGAAGACACCTCCCTGAGAGGAGGAGGCGTCCCTGAAGACACCTCCCTGAGAGAGGAGGCGTCCTCTGAAGACACCTCCCTGAGAGAGGAGGAGGCGTCCCCTGAAGACACCTCCCTGAGAGAGGAGGAGGCGTCCTCTGAAGACACCTCCCTGAGAGAGGAGGAGGCGTCTTCTCCTCCTGGGAGCATCAGCAGGCGTACCAGGGCCTCCGGAGTTGAACCGTTTTGTAATTGCTGTTCCTGACCTTTAGCGACCTCGTCCCCGTGGCACTGAAGGCCCCGGTCATCTGTTGTTTTGACCTTTTCTACGTGTCCGCGGCTCGTGTCCCAGATGTTGTTCAGATGAAACTGGAGCTGTGCTTTAATAAATGATTCTTCCCTTTATGACGACACGTGTGTTGAAGTCGTTTCTGACGGCCTCTATTCTTTGATCATGGCAGCGGGTTCAGCCTGGAGGGGGCGGGGTCAATCGGTCTGGAGCCTCGGCTTCCTGTCACGGGTCAAAGGTCAACACGAGACGACAGCGTGGCCAAAACGTCTCGACACAGGAGGAGGCGCCACGAGGTTCTCCAGCGGCTCGTCGGGAACAGGAAGTCGCTGACTGGTCAAAAGTATCAAATGATGTCGACATGAGGACCGACGAAGGGAACGAGAAGAGGTCCATCAACCAGAACCACGGTCAGAACATAGGAGAGGAGAACCGGGTCTCCATGTGTCAGCGTGGTCATCCTGCTGCATCATGGGAGTTCTGATAGTTCACAAACACAGCTTCCTGTGTGAAGCCTTCAAGAAGGCCTGGAAAGGTCAGAGCACCTGTAGGAGAGGTCAGCCTCCCGTAACCGGGGAGACAGCTGGTCTCAAGGACTTGAAGGTCACCCTTCTTGAAGGTCACCCATCTTAAAGGTCACCCATCTTGAAGGTCACCCATCTTGAAGGTCACCCTTCTTGAAGGTCACCCATCTTGAAGGTCACCCTTCTTGAAGGTCACCCTTCTTAAAGCAGAATCTAGATTGTCCTGTGACTTCCTGTTCTGAGTCGTGAGCTGAACACATCACTACTAATGGAGGAAAGACCCAGACTGCACCAGGGGGGGCGTGTCCTCATGACATCAGTGTGTCCTCATGACATCAGCGTGTCCTCATGGAGACATCAGTGTGTCCTCATGACATCAGCGTGTCCTCATGACATCAGCGTGTCCTCATGGAGACATCATTGTGTCCTCATGACATCAGCGTGTCCTCATGGAGACATCAGCGTGTCCTCATGGAGACATCAGTGTGTCCTCATGGAGACATCAGTGTGTCCTCATGGAGACATCAGCGTGTCCTCATGGAGACATCAGTGTGTCCTCATGGAGACATCAGCGTGTCCTCATGGAGACATCAGCGTGTCCTCATGACATCAGCGTGTCCTCATGGAGACATCAGCGTGTCCTCATGGAGACATCAGTGTGTCCTCATGGAGACATCAGTGTGTCCTCATGACATCAGCGTGTCCTCATGGAGACATCAGCGTGTCCTCATGGAGACATCAGCGTGTCCTCATGGAGACATCAGTGTGTCCTCATGGAGACATCAGTGTGTCCTCATGACATCAGCGTGTCCTCATGGAGACATCAGCGTGTCCTCATGGAGACATCAGCGTGTCCTCATGACATCAGCGTGTCCTCATGGAGACATCAGTGTGTCCTCATGGAGACATCAGCGTGTCCTCATGGAGACATCAGTGTGTCCTCATGGAGACATCAGCGTGTCCTCATGACATCAGCGTGTCCTCATGGAGACATCAGTGTGTCCTCATGGAGACATCAGTGTGTCCTCATGGAGACATCAGCGTGTCCTCATGACATCAGTGTGTCCTCATGACATCAGCGTGTCCTCATGGAGACATCAGCGTGTCCTCATGGAGACATCAGTGTGTCCTCATGACATCAGTGTGTCCTCATGGAGACATCAGTGTGTCCTCATGACATCAGCATGTCCTCATGGAGACATCAGTGTGTCCTCATGACATCAGCGTGTCCTCATGGAGACAGTGTGTCCTCATGACATCAGCGTGTCCTCATGGAGACAGTGTGTCCTCATGACATCAGTGTGTCCTCATGACATCAGCGTGTCCTCATGGAGACATCAGCGTGTCCTCATGGAGACATCAGTGTGTCCTCATGACATCAGTGTGTCCTCATGACATCAGCGTGTCCTCATGGAGACATCAGCGTGTCCTCATGGAGACATCAGTGTGTCCTCATGACATCAGCATGTCCTCATGGAGACATCAGCGTGTCCTCATGACATCAGTGTGTCCTCATGGAGACATCAGCGTGTCCTCATGGAGACATCAGCGTGTCCTCATGACATCAGTGTGTCCTCATGGAGACATCAGTGTGTCCTCATGGAGACATCAGCGTGTCCTCATGACATCAGCGTGTCCTCATGGAGACATCAGCGTGTCCTCATGACATCAGCGTGTCCTCATGACATCAGTGTGTCCTCATGACATCAGTGTGTCCTCATGGAGACATCAGCGTGTCCTCATGGAGACATCAGTGTGTCCTCATGGAGACATCAGCGTGTCCTCATGGAGACATCAGTGTGTCCTCATGACATCAGCATGTCCTCATGGAGACATCAGCGTGTCCTCATGACATCAGCGTGTCCTCATGACATCAGTGTGTCCTCATGACATCAGCGTGTCCTCATGGAGACATCAGCGTGTCCTCATGGAGACATCAGCGTGTCCTCATGGAGACATCAGTGTGTCCTCATGACATCAGTGTGTCCTCATGACATCAGCGTGTCCTCATGGAGACATCAGCGTGTCCTCATGGAGACATCAGTGTGTCCTCATGACATCAGCGTGTCCTCATGGAGACATCAGCGTGTCCTCATGGAGACATCAGCGTGTCCTCATGACATCAGCATGTCCTCATGGAGACATCAGCGTGTCCTCATGACATCAGTGTGTCCTCATGACATCAGCGTGTCCTCATGGAGACATCAGTGTGTCCTCATGACATCAGCGTGTCCTCATGGAGACATCAGTGTGTCCTCATGGAGACATCAGCGTGTCCTCATGACATCAGCGTGTCCTCATGGAGACATCAGCGTGTCCTCATGACATCAGCGTGTCCTCATGACATCAGCGTGTGCTCATGGAGACATCAGCGTGTCCTCATGACATCAGCATGTCCTCATGGAGACATCAGCGTGTCCTCATGACATCAGCGTGTCCTCATGGAGACATCAGCGTGTCCTCATGACATCAGCGTGTCCTCATGACATCAGCGTGTCCTCATGGAGACATCAGTGTGTCCTCATGACATCAGCGTGTCCTCATGACATCAGCGTGTCCTCATGGAGACATCAGCGTGTCCTCATGACATCAGCGTGTCCTCATGGAGACATCAGCGTGTCCTCATGGAGACATCAGCGTGTCCTCATGGAGACATCAGCGTGTCCTCATGGAGACATCAGTGTGTCCTCATGGAGACATCAGCGTGTCCTCATGACATCAGCGTGTCCTCATGGAGACATCAGTGTGTCCTCATGACATCAGCGTGTCCTCATGGAGACATCAGTGTGTCCTCATGGAGACATCAGCGTGTCCTCATGACATCAGTGTGTCCTCATGGAGACATCAGTGTGTCCTCATGGAGACATCAGCGTGTCCTCATGGAGACATCAGTGTGTCCTCATGACATCAGCGTGTCCTCATGGAGACAGTGTGTCCTCATGACATCAGTGTGTCCTCATGGAGACATCAGCGTGTCCTCATGGAGACATCAGTGTGTCCTCATGGAGACATCAGCGTGTCCTCATGACATCAGTGTGTCCTCATGACATCAGCGTGTCCTCATGGAGACATCAGCGTGTCCTCATGGAGACATCAGCGTGTCCTCATGACATCAGTGTGTCCTCATGACATCAGCGTGTCCTCATGACATCAGCGTGTCCTCATGACATCAGCGTGTCCTCATGACATCAGTGTGTCCTCATGACATCAGCGTGTCCTCATGACATCAGCGTGTCCTCATGACATCAGCGTGTCCTCATGACATCAGCGTGTCCTCATGACATCAGCGTGTCCTCATGGAGACATCAGTGTGTCCTCATGACATCAGCGTGTCCTCATGACATCAGCGTGTCCTCATGACATCAGTGTGTCCTCATGGAGACATCAGCGTGTCCTCATGACATCAGCGTGTCCTCATGACATCAGTGTGTCCTCATGACATCAGCGTGTCCTCATGACATCAGCGTGTCCTCATGACATCAGCGTGTCCTCATGACATCAGTGTGTCCTCATGACATCAGCGTGTCCTCATGACATCAGTGTGTCCTCATGACATCAGCGTGTCCTCATGACATCAGCGTGTCCTCATGACATCAGCGTGTCCTCATGACATCAGTGTCCTCATGACATCAGCGTGTCCTCATGACATCAGTGTGTCCTCATGACATCAGCGTGTCCTCATGACATCAGTGTGTCCTCATGGAGACATCAGCGTGTCCTCATGACATCAGCGTGTCCTCATGACATCAGTGTGTCCTCATGACATCAGCGTGTCCTCATGACATCAGTGTGTCCTCATGACATCAGTGTGTCCTCATGACATCAGCGTGTCCTCATGACATCAGCGTGTCCTCATGACATCAGTGTGTCTCTGACATCAGACATCAGCGTGTCCTCATGACATCAGCGTGTCCTCATGGAGGCGACCAACAACAGGCGTTTAGTTTAATAAAGAACAAAGCGTCTCTAAGGAAAGAACGTACATTACTTCTGCTGGAGCGACCAACAACAGACGTTTAGTTTAATAAAGAACAAAGGCGTCTCTAAGGAAAGAACCGTACATTACTTCTGCTGGAGGCGACCAACAACAGGCGTTTAGTTTAATAAAGAACAAAGGCGTCTTGAAGGAAAGAACCGTACATTACTTCTGCTGGAGGCGACCAACAACAGGCGTTTAGTTTAATAAAGAACAAAGGCGTCTCTAAGGAAAGAACCGTACATTACTTCTGCTGGAGGCGACCAACAACAGACGTTTAGTTTAATAAAGAACAAAGGCGTCTCTAAGGAAAGAACCGTACATTACTTCTGCTGGAGGCGACCAACAACAGGCGTTTAGTTTAATAAAGAACAAAGGCGTCTCTAAGGAAAGAACCGTACATTACTTCTGCTGGAGGCGACCAACAACAGGCGTTTAGTTTAATAAAGAACAAAGGCGTCTTGAAGGAAAGAACCGTACATTACTTCTGCTGTAGAGGCGACCAACAACAGGCGTTTAGTTTAATAAAGAACAAAGGCGTCTCTAAGGAAAGAACCGTACATTACTTCTGCTGGAGGCGACCAACAACAGGCGTTTAGTTTAATAAAGAACAAAGGCGTCTCTAAGGAAAGAACCGTACATTACTTCTGCTGGAGGCGACCAACAACAGGCGTTTAGTTTAATAAAGAACAAAGGCGTCTCTAAGGAAAGAACCGTACATTACTTCTGCTGGAGGCGACCAACAACAGGCGTTTAGTTTAATAAAGAACAAAGGCGTCTCTAAGGAAAGAACCGTACATTACTTCTGCTGGAGGCGACCAACAACAGGCGTTTAGTTTAATAAAGAACAAAGGCGTCTCTAAGGAAAGAACCGTACATTACTTCTGCTGGAGAGGCGACCAACAACAGGCGTTTAGTTTAATAAAGAACAAAGGCGTCTCTAAGGAAAGAACCGTACATTACTTCTGCTGGAGGCGACCAACAACAGGCGTTTAGTTTAATAAAGAACAAAAGGCGTCTCTAAGGAAAGAACCGTACATTACTTCTGCTGGAGGCGACCAACAACAGGCGTTTAGTTTAATAAAGAACAAAGGCGTCTCTAAGGAAAGAACCGTACATTACTTCTGCTGGAGGCGACCAACAACAGGCGTTTAGTTTAATAAAGAACAAAGGCGTCTCTAAGGAAAGAACCGTACATTACTTCTGCTGGAGGGCGACCAACAACAGGCGTTTAGTTTAATAAAGAACAAAGGCGTCTCTAAGGAAAGAACCGTACATTACTTCTGCTGGAGGCGACCAACAACAGGCGTTTAGTTTAATAAAGAACAAAGGCGTCTCTAAGGAAAGAACCGTACATTACTTCTGCTGGAGGCGACCAACAACAGGCGTTTAGTTTAATAAAGAACAAAGGCGTCTCTAAGGAAAGAACCGTACATTACTTCTGCTGGAGGCGACCAACAACAGGCGTTTAGTTTAATAAAGAACAAAGGCGTCTCTAAGGAAAGAACCGTACATTACTTCTGCTGTAGAGAGCGACCAACAACAGGCGTTTAGTTTAATAAAGAACAAAGGCGTCTCTAAGGAAAGAACCGTACATTACTTCTGCTGTAGAGGCGACCAACAACAGGCGTTTAGTTTAATAAAGAACAAAGGCGTCTCTAAGGAAAGAACCGTACATTACTTCTGCTGGAGGCGACCAACAACAGGCGTTTAGTTTAATAAAGAACAAAGGCGTCTCTAAGGAAAGAACCGTACATTACTTCTGCTGGAGGCGACCAACAACAGGCGTTTAGTTTAATAAAGAACAAAGGCGTCTCTAAGGAAAGAACCGTACATTACTTCTGCTGGAGGCGACCAACAACAGGCGTTTAGTTTAATAAAGAACAAAAGGCGTCTCTAAGGAAAGAACCGTACATTACTTCTGCTGGAGGCGACCAACAACAGGCGTTTAGTTTAATAAAGAACAAAGGCGTCTCTAAGGAAAGAACCGTACATTACTTCTGCTGGAGGCGACCAACAACAGGCGTTTAGTTTAATAAAGAACAAAGGCGTCTCTAAGGAAAGAACCGTACATTACTTCTGCTGGAGGCGACCAACAACAGGCGTTTAGTTTAATAAAGAACAAAGGCGTCTCTAAGGAAAGAACCGTACATTACTTCTGCTGGAGGCGACCAACAACAGGCGTTTAGTTTAATAAAGAACAAAGGCGTCTCTAAGGAAAGAACCGTACATTACTTCTGCTGTAGAGGCGACCAACAACAGGCGTTTGGTTTAATAAAGAACAAAGCGTCTCTAAGGAAAGAACCGTACATTACTTCTGCTGGAGGCGACCAACAACAGGCGTTTAGTTTAATAAAGAACAAAGGCGTCTCTAAGGAAAGAACCGTACATTACTTCTGCTGGAGGCGACCAACAACAGGCGTTTAGTTTAATAAAGAACAAAGGCGTCTCTAAGGAAAGAACCGTACATTACTTCTGCTGGAGGCGACCAACAACAGGCGTTTAGTTTAATAAAGAACAAAGGCGTCTAAGGAAAGAACCGTACATTACTTCTGCTGTAGAGGCGACCAACAACAGGCGTTTAGTTTAATAAAGAACAAAGGCGTCTCTAAGGAAAGAACCGTACATTACTTCTGCTGGAGAGCGACCAACAACAGGCGTTTAGTTTAATAAAGAACAAAGGCGTCTCTAAGGAAAGAACCGTACATTACTTCTGCTGGAGGCGACCAACAACAGGCGTTTAGTTTAATAAAGAACAAAAGGCGTCTCTAAGGAAAGAACCGTACATTACTTCTGCTGGAGGCGACCAACAACAGGCGTTTAGTTTAATAAAGAACAAAGGCGTCTCTAAGGAAAGAACCGTACATTACTTCTGCTGGAGGCGACCAACAACAGGCGTTTAGTTTAATAAAGAACAAAGGCGTCTCTAAGGAAAGAACCGTACATTACTTCTGCTGGAGGCGACCAACAACAGGCGTTTAGTTTAATAAAGAACAAAGGCGTCTAAGGAAAGAACCGTACATTACTTCTGCTGGAGGCGACCAACAACAGGCGTTTAGTTTAATAAAGAACAAAGCGTCTAGAAGGAAAGAACCGTACATTACTTCTGCTGGAGGCGACCAACAACAGACGTTTAGTTTAATAAAGAACAAAGCGTCTCTAGAAGGAAAGAACCGTACATTACTTCTGCTGGAGAGCGACCAACAACAGGCGTTTAGTTTAATAAAGAACAAAGCGTCTCTAAGGAAAGAACCGTACATTACTTCTGCTGGAGGCGACCAACAACAGGCGTTTAGTTTAATAAAGAACAAAGGCGTCTCTGAAGGAAAGAACCGTACATTACTTCTGCTGGAGGCGACCAACAACAGGCGTTTAGTTTAATAAAGAACAAAGCGTCTCTAAGGAAAGAACCGTACATTACTTCTGCTGGAGGCGACCAACAACAGACGTTTAGTTTAATAAAGAACAAAGCGTCTCTAAGGAAAGAACCGTACATTACTTCTGCTGGAGGCGACCAACAACAGACGTTTAGTTTAATAAAGAACAAAGGCGTCTTGAAGGAAAGAACCGTACATTACTTCTGCTGGAGGCGACCAACAACAGGCGTTTAGTTTAATAAAGAACAAAGCGTCTCTAAGGAAAGAACCGTACATTACTTCTGCTGGAGGCGACCAACAACAGGCGTTTAGTTTAATAAAGAACAAAGGCGTCTCTAAGGAAAGAACCGTACATTACTTCTGCTGGAGGCGACCAACAACAGGCGTTTAGTTTAATAAAGAACAAAAGCGTCTCTAAGGAAAGAACCGTACATTACTTCTGCTGGAGGCGACCAACAACAGGCGTTTAGTTTAATAAAGAACAAAGGCGTCTCTAAGGAAAGAACCGTACATTACTTCTGCTGGAGAGGCGACCAACAACAGGCGTTTAGTTTAATAAAGAACAAAGGCGTCTCTAAGGAAAGAACCGTACATTACTTCTGCTGGAGGCGACCAACAACAGGCGTTTAGTTTAATAAAGAACAAAGGCGTCTCTAAGGAAAGAACCGTACATTACTTCTGCTGGAGGCGACCAACAACAGACGTTTAGTTTAATAAAGAACAAAGGCGTCTCTAAGGAAAGAACCGTACATTACTTCTGCTGGAGGCGACCAACAACAGGCGTTTAGTTTAATAAAGAACAAAAGGCGTCTCTAAGGAAAGAACCGTACATTACTTCTGCTGGAGGCGACCAACAACAGGCGTTTAGTTTAATAAAGAACAAAGGCGTCTCTAAGGAAAGAACCGTACATTACTTCTGCTGGAGGGCGACCAACAACAGGCGTTTAGTTTAATAAAGAACAAAGGCGTCTCTAAGGAAAGAACCGTACATTACTTCTGCTGGAGGCGACCAACAACAGGCGTTTAGTTTAATAAAGAACAAAGGCGTCTCTAAGGAAAGAACCGTACATTACTTCTGCTGGAGGCGACCAACAACAGGCGTTTAGTTTAATAAAGAACAAAGGCGTCTCTAAGGAAAGAACCGTACATTACTTCTGCTGGAGGCGACCAACAACAGGCGTTTAGTTTAATAAAGAACAAAGGCGTCTCTAAGGAAAGAACCGTACATTACTTCTGCTGGAGAGCGACCAACAACAGGCGTTTAGTTTAATAAAGAACAAAGGCGTCTCTAAGGAAAGAACCGTACATTACTTCTGCTGGAGGCGACCAACAACAGGCGTTTAGTTTAATAAAGAACAAAGGCGTCTCTAAGGAAAGAACCGTACATTACTTCTGCTGGAGGCGACCAACAACAGGCGTTTAGTTTAATAAAGAACAAAGGCGTCTCTAAGGAAAGAACCGTACATTACTTCTGCTGGAGGCGACCAACAACAGGCGTTTAGTTTAATAAAGAACAAAGGCGTCTCTAAGGAAAGAACCGTACATTACTTCTGCTGGAGGCGACCAACAACAGGCGTTTAGTTTAATAAAGAACAAAGGCGTCTCTAAGGAAAGAACCGTACATTACTTCTGCTGGAGGCGACCAACAACAGGCGTTTAGTTTAATAAAGAACAAAGGCGTCTCTAAGGAAAGAACCGTACATTACTTCTGCTGGAGGCGACCAACAACAGGCGTTTAGTTTAATAAAGAACAAAGGCGTCTCTAAGGAAAGAACCGTACATTACTTCTGCTGGAGGCGACCAACAACAGGCGTTTAGTTTAATAAAGAACAAAGGCGTCTCTAAGGAAAGAACCGTACATTACTTCTGCTGGAGGCGACCAACAACAGACGTTTAGTTTAATAAAGAACAAAGGCGTCTCTAAGGAAAGAACCGTACATTACTTCTGCTGGAGGCGACCAACAACAGACGTTTAGTTTAATAAAGAACAAAAGCGTCTCTAAGGAAAGAACCGTACATTACTTCTGCTGGAGGCGACCAACAACAGGCGTTTAGTTTAATAAAGAACAAAGGCGTCTCTAAGGAAAGAACCGTACATTACTTCTGCTGGAGGCGACCAACAACAGGCGTTTAGTTTAATAAAGAACAAAGGCGTCTCTAAGGAAAGAACCGTACATTACTTCTGCTGGAGGCGACCAACAACAGGCGTTTAGTTTAATAAAGAACAAAGGCGTCTCTAAGGAAAGAACCGTACATTACTTCTGCTGGAGGCGACCAACAACAGGCGTTTAGTTTAATAAAGAACAAAGGCGTCTCTAAGGAAAGAACCGTACATTACTTCTGCTGGAGGCGACCAACAACAGGCGTTTAGTTTAATAAAGAACAAAAGCGTCTCTAAGGAAAGAACCGTACATTACTTCTGCTGGAGGCGACCAACAACAGGCGTTTAGTTTAATAAAGAACAAAGGCGTCTCTAAGGAAAGAACCGTACATTACTTCTGCTGGAGGCGACCAACAACAGGCGTTTAGTTTAATAAAGAACAAAGGCGTCTCTAAGGAAAGAACCGTACATTACTTCTGCTGGAGAGCGACCAACAACAGACGTTTAGTTTAATAAAGAACAAAGGCGTCTCTAAGGAAAGAACCGTACATTACTTCTGCTGGAGGCGACCAACAACAGGCGTTTAGTTTAATAAAGAACAAAGGCGTCTCTAAGGAAAGAACCGTACATTACTTCTGCTGGAGAGCGACCAACAACAGACGTTTAGTTTAATAAAGAACAAAGGCGTCTCTAAGGAAAGAACCGTACATTACTTCTGCTGGAGGCGACCAACAACAGGCGTTTAGTTTAATAAAGAACAAAGGCGTCTCTAAGGAAAGAACCGTACATTACTTCTGCTGGAGAGCGACCAACAACAGGCGTTTAGTTTAATAAAGAACAAAAGGCGTCTCTAAGGAAAGAACCGTACATTACTTCTGCTGGAGAGGCGACCAACAACAGGCGTTTAGTTTAATAAAGAACAAAGGCGTCTCTAAGGAAAGAACCGTACATTACTTCTGCTGGAGGCGACCAACAACAGGCGTTTAGTTTAATAAAGAACAAAGGCGTCTCTAAGGAAAGAACCGTACATTACTTCTGCTGGAGAGGCGACCAACAACAGGCGTTTAGTTTAATAAAGAACAAAGGCGTCTCTAAGGAAAGAACCGTACATTACTTCTGCTGGAGGCGACCAACAACAGGCGTTTAGTTTAATAAAGAACAAAGGCGTCTCTTGAAGGAAAGAACCGTACATTACTTCTGCTGGAGAGCGACCAACAACAGGCGTTTAGTTTAATAAAGAACAAAGGCGTCTCTAAGGAAAGAACCGTACATTACTTCTGCTGGAGGCGACCAACAACAGGCGTTTAGTTTAATAAAGAACAAAGGCGTCTCTAAGGAAAGAACCGTACATTACTTCTGCTGGAGGCGACCAACAACAGACGTTTAGTTTAATAAAGAACAAAGGCGTCTCTAAGGAAAGAACCGTACATTACTTCTGCTGGAGGCGACCAACAACAGACGTTTAGTTTAATAAAGAACAAAGGCGTCTCTAAGGAAAGAACCGTACATTACTTCTGCTGGAGGCGACCAACAACAGGCGTTTAGTTTAATAAAGAACAAAGGCGTCTCTAAGGAAAGAACCGTACATTACTTCTGCTGGAGGCGACCAACAACAGGCGTTTAGTTTAATAAAGAACAAAGGCGTCTCTAAGGAAAGAACCGTACATTACTTCTGCTGGAGGCGACCAACAACAGACGTTTAGTTTAATAAAGAACAAAGCGTCTCTAAGGAAAGAACCGTACATTACTTCTGCTGGAGGCGACCAACAACAGACGTTTAGTTTAATAAAGAACAAAGACGTCTCTAAGGAAAGAACCGTACATTACTTCTGCTGGAGGCGACCAACAACAGGCGTTTAGTTTAATAAAGAACAAAGCGTCTCTAAGGAAAGAACCGTACATTACTTCTGCTGGAGGCGACCAACAACAGACGTTTAGTTTAATAAAGAACAAAAGGCGTCTCTAAGGAAAGAACCGTACATTACTTCTGCTGGAGGCGACCAACAACAGGCGTTTAGTTTAATAAAGAACAAAGGCGTCTCTAAGGAAAGAACCGTACATTACTTCTGCTGGAGGCGACCAACAACAGGCGTTTAGTTTAATAAAGAACAAAGGCGTCTCTAAGGAAAGAACCGTACATTACTTCTGCTGGAGGCGACCAACAACAGGCGTTTAGTTTAATAAAGAACAAAGCGTCTTGAAGGAAAGAACCGTACATTACTTCTGCTGGAGAGCGACCAACAACAGGCGTTTAGTTTAATAAAGAACAAAGGCGTCTTGAAGGAAAGAACCGTACATTACTTCTGCTGTGAGGGCGACCAACAACAGGCGTTTAGTTTAATAAAGAACAAAGCGTCTCTAAGGAAAGAACCGTACATTACTTCTGCTGAGAGCGACCAACAACAGGCGTTTAGTTTAATAAAGAACAAAGGCGTCTCTAAGGAAAGAACCGTACATTACTTCTGCTGGAGGCGACCAACAACAGGCGTTTAGTTTAATAAAGAACAAAGGCGTCTCTAAGGAAAGAACCGTACATTACTTCTGCTGGAGAGACGACCAACAACAGACGTTTAGTTTAATAAAGAACAAAGCGTCTTGAAGGAAAGAACCGTACATTACTTCTGCTGGAGAGGCGACCAACAACAGGCGTTTAGTTTAATAAAGAACAAAGCGTCTCTAAGGAAAGAACCGTACATTACTTCTGCTGGAGGCGACCAACAACAGACGTTTAGTTTAATAAAGAACAAAGGCGTCTCTAAGGAAAGAACCGTACATTACTTCTGCTGGAGGCGACCAACAACAGGCGTTTAGTTTAATAAAGAACAAAGGCGTCTCTAAGGAAAGAACCGTACATTACTTCTGCTGGAGGCGACCAACAACAGGCGTTTAGTTTAATAAAGAACAAAGGCGTCTCTAAGGAAAGAACCGTACATTACTTCTGCTGGAGGCGACCAACAACAGACGTTTAGTTTAATAAAGAACAAAGGCGTCTCTAAGGAAAGAACCGTACATTACTTCTGCTGGAGGCGACCAACAACAGACGTTTAGTTTAATAAAGAACAAAGGCGTCTCTAAGGAAAGAACCGTACATTACTT
Organism: Pseudoliparis swirei; assembly: GCF_029220125.1. Taxonomy (NCBI): domain Eukaryota; kingdom Metazoa; phylum Chordata; class Actinopteri; order Perciformes; family Liparidae; genus Pseudoliparis; species Pseudoliparis swirei. The sequence continues at coordinate 512,230 of NC_079396.1, read as the reverse complement.
CTGCTGGAGGCGACCAACAACAGGCGTTTAGTTTAATAAAGAACAAAGGCGTCTCTAAGGAAAGAACCGTACATTACTTCTGCTGGAGGCGACCAACAACAGGCGTTTAGTTTAATAAAGAACAAAGGCGTCTAAGGAAAGAACCGTACATTACTTCTGCTGTAGAGGCGACCAACAACAGGCGTTTAGTTTAATAAAGAACAAAAGGCGTCTCTAAGGAAACGTACATTACTCTGCTGGAGGGCGACCAACAACAGGCGTTTAGTTTAATAAAGAAAGGAAAGAACCGTACATTACTTCTGCTGGAGAGCGACCAACAACAGACGTTTAGTTTAATAAAGAACAAAGGCGTCTCTAAGGAAAGAACCGTACATTACTTCTGCTGGAGGCGACCAACAACAGGCGTTTAGTTTAATAAAGAACAAAGGCGTCTCTAAGGAAAGAACCGTACATTACTTCTGCTGGAGAGCGACCAACAACAGGCGTTTAGTTTAATAAAGAACAAAAGCGTCTCTAAGGAAAGAACCGTACATTACTTCTGCTGGAGGCGACCAACAACAGGCGTTTAGTTTAATAAAGAACAAAGGCGTCTTAAGGAAAGAACCGTACATTACTTCTGCTGGAGGCGACCAACAACAGGCGTTTAGTTTAAAAAGGCGATCTTTAAGGAAAGAAACGTACATTACTTCTGCTGTGAGGCGAGTTTAATAAAGAACAAAGGCGTCTCTAAGGAAAGAACCGTACATTACTTCTGCTGGAGAGGCGACCAACAACAGACGCGTTAGTTTAATAAAGAACAAAGGCGTCTCTAAGGAAAAGGAAAGAACCGTACATTACTTCTGCTGGAGGCGACCAACAACAGGCGTTTAGTTTAATAAAGAACAAAGACGTCTCTAAGGAAAGAACCGTACATTACTTCTGCTGGAGGCGACCAACAACAGACGTTTAGTTTAATAAAGAACAAAGGCGTCTCTAAGGAAAGAACCGTACATTACTTCTGCTGGAGGCGACCAACAACAGACGTTTAGTTTAATAAAGAACAAAGGCGTCTCTAAGGAAAGAACCGTACATTACTTCTGCTGGAGGCGACCAACAACAGGCGTTTAGTTTAATAAAGAACAAAGGCGTCTCTAAGGAAAGAACCGTACATTACTTCTGCTGGAGGCGACCAACAACAGACGTTTAGTTTAATAAAGAACAAAGGCGTCTCTAAGGAAAGAACCGTACATTACTTCTGCTGGAGAGCGACCAACAACAGGCGTTTAGTTTAATAAAAAACAAAGACGACTCTAAGGAAAGAACCGTACATTACTTCTGCTGTAGGCGACCAACAACAGACGTTTAGTTTAATAAAGAACAAAGGCGTCTCTAAGGAAAGAACCGTACATTACTTCTGCTGGAGGCGACCAACAACAGGCGTTTAGTTTAATAAAGAACAAAGGCGTCTCTAAGGAAAGAACCGTACATTACTTCTGCTGGAGGCGACCAACAACAGGCGTTTAGTTTAATAAAGAACAAAGGCGTCTCTAAGGAAAGAACCGTACATTACTTCTGCTGGAGAGCGACCAACAACAGGCGTTTAGTTTAATAAAGAACTAAAACGTCTCTAAAGAAAGAACCGTACATTACTTCTGCTGGAGAGGCGACCAACAACAGACGTTTAGTTTAATAAAGAACAAAGACGTCTCTAAGGAAAGAACCGTACATTACTTCTGCTGGAGGCGACCAACAACAGACGTTTAGTTTAATAAAGAACAAAGACGTCTCTAAGGAAAGAACCGTACATTACTTCTGCTGGAGGCGACCAACAACAGACGTTTAGTTTAATAAAGAACAAAGGCGTCTCTAAGGAAAGAACCGTACATTACTTCTGCTGGAGGCGACCAACAACAGACGTTTAGTTTAATAAAGAACAAAGGCGTCTCTAAGGAAAGAACCGTACATTACTTCTGCTGGAGGCGACCAACAACAGACGTTTAGTTTAATAAAGAACAAAGGCGTCTCTAAGGAAAGAACCGTACATTACTTCTGCTGGAGGCGACCAACAACAGGCGTTTAGTTTAATAAAGAACAAAGGCGTCTCTAAGGAAAGAACCGTACATTACTTCTGCTGGAGAGCGACCAACAACAGGCGTTTAGTTTAATAAAGAACAAAGGCGTCTCTAAGGAAAGAACCGTACATTACTTCTGCTGGAGGCGACCAACAACAGACGTTTAGTTTAATAAAGAACAAAGGCGTCTCTAAGGAAAGAACCGTACATTACTTCTGCTGGAGAGCGACCAACAACAGGCGTTTAGTTTAATAAAGAACAAAGACGTCTCTAAGGAAAGAACCGTACATTACTTCTGCTGGAGGCGACCAACAACAGGCGTTTAGTTTAATAAAGAACAAAGACGTCTCTAAGGAAAGAACCGTACATTACTTCTGCTGGAGAGACGACCAACAACAGACGTTTAGTTTAATAAAGAACAAAGGCGTCTCTAAGGAAAGAACCGTACATTACTTCTGCTGGAGGCGACCAACAACAGGCGTTTAGTTTAATAAAGAACAAAGGCGTCTCTAAGGAAAGAACCGTACATTACTTCTGCTGGAGAGCGACCAACAACAGACGTTTAGTTTAATAAAGAACAAAGGCGTCTCTAAGGAAAGAACCGTACATTACTTCTGCTGGAGGCGACCAACAACAGACGTTTAGTTTAATAAAGAACAAAGGCGTCTCTAAGGAAAGAACCGTACATTACTTCTGCTGGAGAGCGACCAACAACAGGCGTTTAGTTTAATAAAGAACAAAGACGTCTCTAAGGAAAGAACCGTACATTACTTCTGCTGGAGAGACGACCAACAACAGGCGTTTAGTTTAATAAAGAACAAAGACGTCTCTAAGGAAAGAACCGTACATTACTTCTGCTGGAGGCGACCAACAACAGGCGTTTAGTTTAATAAAGAACAAAAGCGTCTCTAAGGAAAGAACCGTACATTACTTCTGCTGGAGGCGACCAACAACAGGCGTTTAGTTTAATAAAGAACAAAGGCGTCTCTAAGGAAAGAACCGTACAGTACTTCTGCTGGAGGCGACCAACAACAGACGTTTAGTTTAATAAAGAACAAAGCGTCTCTAAGGAAAGAACCGTACATTACTTCTGCTGGAGGCGACCAACAACAGGCGTTTAGTTTAATAAAGAACAAAGACGTCTCTAAGGAAAGAACCGTACATTACTTCTGCTGGAGGCGACCAACAACAGACGTTTAGTTTAATAAAGAACAAAGCGTCTCTAAGGAAAGAACCGTACATTACTTCTGCTGGAGAGCGACCAACAACAGACGTTTAGTTTAATAAAGAACAAAGACGTCTCTAAGGAAAGAACCGTACATTACTTCTGCTGGAGGCGACCAACAACAGGCGTTTAGTTTAATAAAGAACAAAGCGTCTCTAAGGAAAGAACCGTACATTACTTCTGCTGGAGGCGACCAACAACAGGCGTTTAGTTTAATAAAGAACAAAGCGTCTAAGGAAAGAACCGTACATTACTTCTGCTGGAGGGCGACCAACAACAGACGTTTAGTTTAATAAAGAACAAAGACGTCTCTAAGGAAAGAACCGTACATTACTTCTGCTGGAGGGCGACCAACAACAGACGTTTAGTTTAATAAAGAACAAAGCGTCTTTAAGGAAAGAACCGTACATTACTTCTGCTGGAGGCGACCAACAACAGGCGTTTAGTTTAATAAAGAACAAAGCGTCTTTAAGGAAAGAACCGTACATTACTTCTGCTGGAGGCGACCAACAACAGACGTTTAGTTTAATAAAGAACAAAGACGTCTTGAAGGAAAGAACCGTACATTACTTCTGCTGGAGGCGACCAACAACAGGCGTTTAGTTTAATAAAGAACAAAGACGTCTCTAAGGAAAGAACCGTACATTACTTCTGCTGTAGAGGCGACCAACAACAGGCGTTTAGTTTAATAAAGAACAAAGCGTCTTGAAGGAAAGAACCGTACATTACTTCTGCTGGAGGGCGACCAACAACAGACGTTTAGTTTAATAAAGAACAAAGACGTCTCTAAGGAAAGAACCGTACATTACTTCTGCTGGAGAGACGACCAACAACAGACGTTTAGTTTAATACAAGAACAAAGACGTCTAGAAGGAAAGAACCGTACATTACTTCTGCTGTAGAGACGACCAACAACAGACGTTTAGTTTAATACAAGAACAAAGACGTCTAGAAGGAAAGAACCATACATTACTTCTGCTGGAGAGACGACCAACAACAGACGTTTAGTTTAATAAAGAACAAAGACGTCTCTAAGGAAAGAACCGTACATTACTTCTGCTGGAGACGACCAACAACAGACGTTTAGTTTAATAAAGAACAAAGACGTCTCTAAGGAAAGAACCGTACATTACTTCTGCTGGAGAGACGACCAACAACAGACGTTTAGTTTAATAAAGAACAAAGACGTCTCTAAGGAAAGAACCGTACATTACTTCTGCTGTAATCTGGCGCTATAGAGAACATGACAGGGGGGCGGGGCCTCACCCTGATAGAATGGTGGGGAAACACTGGGATGTGTCACATGCAAAAGACTTTAAAAGGTGAATTTACATGTTTTTGTAAAATCGAGAACATGCCCCCAGCCTCCAGAGGGTTAACGTGACATATTGGTCAGTTTCCCAAGGCCACTGGTTCTGCTGTTCAATGTTAAAGATGACAGGACCAATGGGGTCTCTAATGCACCTTGTTTACTAATCTGATGTTTCACTGAAGAAACAATTCATCATCCACAATATTAAATACCTCACTGCACTTTATAGGTAGGAGCCTCTTTGAAAACACAGCTCTGTGGGAAGTTTAGTCTTTAAAAAAGAATACAATTAAACAAGTGTCTGAAATACACGCTGTCTGAAGGGATTACTCGTTCATTTAGAAGATTTAGTCTTTTGAAGAAAAAAAAACTTTTAATCGCGATTAATGAATTTCAAAATGTGCGATTAATTAGTTAATTTTTTGTAATCGATTGACTGCCCTTATATATATATATATATAATATATATATGTGTGTGTTTAGTTCCCAGTAGATGAGGAGGATCAGATCACTGCTCCACCTGGTGGAGGAGCGGAGGTACTGCTGTGGGTTCACTTCAGGTGTAGTCAGTCTGAGTCCGCCACAGACACATAAAGTAGTTCCTCGGGGCCGCGCGGAGGGGCCAACAGCGACACACTAGCGATTCTCCCGGTGGCAGGGCGCATCACGGAGCTCCTCACCGCGGCACTGTGATGCTGCAGACACGTGACGTCATCCACCACTGCGGAAGAAGAAGGGGATTTCCTCATTCAGGACTGCTGCCCTGAGTACCGACTCTCAGGCAGCACTCCTCTCAGCCGCGCCCCCTCCACACACCACAGAGGCGCATTCAGAGTTCAATACAAATACAACCTCGGAACAGAGTCACGGAGCCGGTGTTGTGTGTGTGTGTGTGTCATGGAGGTTTAGAGGTGAATGCCATGCAGTGATTACAACATTATTATCTGTGTGTGCAGCGGAACGGAAGTGTTGCCTGCGAGGCCTCGCGCAGGGCGAACAACCCGCCGCAACCTGCTAAAAACAGTCGCTCTGACAGATAACCTCGACCAGCTTCCCGCGCGCGCGCGCGCACACGCACGGGATAACATTACGGATACAAACGACTTCCGTCCGTTGGTGCGGGTCGTTGTTTGTGTCACGCGCCTCGGAGACTGAGGGGCTCACGCGCGACCGTCACAGCGCGAGCTCTCGATCTAGCATCGGCTAGCCAGCTAACGGGCTCACCGGATAGCACCGGACACTCACCTGTACTCTCGGACGGCAGCAGCGAGCAGCAGCGAGCAGCAGCCGCGGGTAAGAGGGCTCCGGCCCCTCGTGTCTCAGTCAGGGGGTCGACGGGGTTCAGGTCCCCCGCTGCGTTACCCGGGTCACGTGGTGCGGAGGAAGCACGTCCAGGTATTCCTCGTGGTATAGGGAATGACGTCATGTGTCCCTCCTCTACATAGAGGAGCATGACCCCCCCACCAGTGAGTCCTGAGACCAGCGGGCTCCTCAGACCGGGACCCGGGTCCTGACAGATCAAAGGGAAAGAGAAACTGAGGCCGCCTCGCCGGGATGAGGTGTGTGACCCTGGGGTCAGAGGTCAGGGTCCACCTCAGTCCCCTGAGGGTCGCTATGTGAGTCAGTCCTGATGGTGTGTGTGTGTGTGTGTCTGTGTGTGTGTGTGTGCGTGTGTGTGTGTGTGTGTGTGTGTGTGTAGGCATGGTGCAGCCCCAGCCTGACGGCCCCCTGCAGTGGGAGATGTCAGGTGAGGAGGGGGGCGGGACGCTCAGAGTCCCACCTGAGCTGGCGTCCAATGAGGTGGTGACCAGGTTGCTGGGTGACAACCAGCAGCTCAGAGGTAGGAGTGTTCCCTTCCTCTCTCCTCCTCTCTCCTCCTCTCTCCTCCTCTCCTCTCACCTCCCCCCCTCCCCCCAGAGGCCCTGCGGCGCAGCAACATGGCCCTGCGGCAGCGCTGTGAGGAGATGGAGGGCTGGCAGCAGAGGACCCGAGGAGAGAGGGACTTCCTCAGCTGCCGCTTCCAGGAGGCCCGTGCCCTGGTGGAGCGGCTGGCCCAGGAGAACCGGTCCCTACAGGGCCTGGTGAACGGGCCGGCCTCCAGCCAGGGCCCGGAGCTGCAGGGGAGCCCGGCCAGGACCCGAGCCCTGGAGGGGCCTCAGGTCAGAGTCCTTAAGTCCTCACTCAGGGTGCTGCTGTGTCGTGATGCTGTTCATGGATTTCTCCTCCTCTGGTTCTCCTGGTTCAGACTCTGGACCAGCGGGAGAAGAGGAGGCTGGAGGAGGCGGAGCGCCACACTCAGACCACGCCCCCCCGCAGCCTGGTGAGCCGCGTGCCGCTGTGCTGGCAGCGTTGACGTGTCGGTGTGTCTCCATCTAACCGCTGTGTCCGTGTGTCTAGGGCGCCGCCAGTGGGCGGAGCTCCTTGAGTAGCGCCCTCCCCTCCCCCTCCCCCTCCCCCTCCCTCTCCCTCTCAGAGGGGGAGGGGGAGGGCAGGGAACATGGCCAGGTGAGCCTGCTCACTGCTTCCCACCCCCACTCACCCTGTGCCTGGTCCAAGGCCTCATACCACATTATGTGAGGCTCTGGAACCAATCAGCACGCAGCATTTAAACACCTTTAATCATATATATGTATAATGTGTGTATATATGCATGCTGTCACGTGTTCTCCTTGTACCTGAGCTCTGGGATCCATTAACACACAGCAGTGCATCCTATTCTACTCCTCTGGCTGTAGTTCTACTCTTCTGGCTGTAGTTCTACTCCTGGCTGTAGTTCTACTACTCTGGCTGTAGTTCTACTCTTCTGGCTGTAGTTCTATTCCTCTGGCTGTAGTTCTACTCTTCTGGCTGTAGTTCTATTCCTCTGGCTGTCGTTCTACTCTTCTGGCTGTAGTTCTATTCCTCTGGCTGTCGTTCTACTCTTCTGGCTGTAGTTCTACTCCTCTGGCTGTAGTTCTACTCTTCTGGCTGTAGTTCTATTCCTCTGGCTGTCGTTCTACTCCTCTGGCTGTAGTTCTACTCCTCTGGCTGTCGTTCTACTCCTCTGGCTGTAGTTCTACTCCTCTGGCTGTAGTTCTATTCCTCTGGCTGTAGTTCTACTCCTCTGGCTGTAGTTCTATTCCTCTGGCTGTAGTTCTATTCCTCTGGCTGTAGTTCTACTCCTGGCTGTAGTTCTACTCCTCTGGCTGTAGTTCTACTCCTCTGGCTGTAGTTCTATTCCTCTGGCTGTAGTTCTACTCCTCTGGCTGTAGTTCTATTCCTCTGGCTGTAGTTCTACTCCTCTGGCTGTAGTTCTACTCCTGGCTGTAGTTCTATTCCTCTGGCTGTAGTTCTATTCCTCTGGCTGTAGTTCTACTCCTGGCTGTAGTTCTACTCCTCTGGCTGTCGTTCTACTCCTCTGGCTGTAGTTATACTCCTCTGGCTGTAGTTCTATTCCTCTGGCTGTAGTTCTACTCCTGGCTGTAGTTATACTCCTCTGGCTGTCGTTCTACTCCTCTGGCTGTAGTTCTATTCCTCTGGCTGTAGTTCTATTCCTCTGGCTGTAGTTCTACTCCTGGCTGTAGTTCTACTCCTCTGGCTGTAGTTCTATTCCTCTGGCTGTAGTTCTACTCCTCTGGCTGTAGTTCTTTGGTGTCCTCTGGCTCAGGGTGAACGTGGTTGTCGCTGTCATCACCTTCTCATTCAGCCTCTCTCACTTTCAGCCAGAGGAAGGGGCGAACGAGTTCCTCCAGCTGCTGAAGAGCCACAAAGAGAAGCTGGAGGAAGGGATGAGAGAGATGAAGAGGAAGAACGAGGAGCTGGAGAGGGAGAGGGAGGAGGGCGAGAAAGAGAGAGAGCAGATGCGGTGCTGTGTCGACCAGCTGCGAGGCAAACTGGCTCAGGTAAGGTCCAAGTTACCCTATCTGTAAGGCTCCTAGAGGAACCTCATCTCCTTCCTCTATCTCTAAGGCTCCTAGAGGAACCTCATCTCCTTCCTCTATCTCTAAGGCTCCTACAGAGGAACCTCATCTCCTTACTCTATCTCTAAGGCTCCTAGAGGAACCTCATCTCCTTACTCTATCTCTAAGGCTCCTAGATGAACCTCATCTCCTTACTCTATCTCTAAGGCTCCTAGAGGAACCTCATCTCCTTACTCTATCTCTAAGGCTCCTACAGAGGAACCTCATCTCCTTACTCTATCTCTAAGGCTCCTAGATGAACCTCATCTCCTTACTCTATCTCTAAGGCTCCTAGAGGAACCTCATCTCCTTCCTCTATCTCTAAGGCTCCTACAGAGGAACCTCATCTCCTTCCTCTATCTCTAAGGCTCCTAGAGGAACCTCATCTCCTTACTCTATCTCTAAGGCTCCTAGAGGAACCTCATCTCCTTCCTCTACCTCTAAGGCTCCTAGAGGAACCTCATCTCCTTACCGTATCTCTAAGGCTCCTAGAGGACCCTCATCTCCTTCCTCTATCTCTAAGGCTCCAAGAGGACCCTCATCTCCTTCCTCTATCTCTAAGGCTCCTAGAGGAACCTCATCTCCTTCCTCTATCTCTAAGGCTCCTAGAGGAACCTCATCTCCTTACTCTATCTCTAAGGCTCCTACAGAGGAACCTCATCTCCTTACTCTATCTCTAAGGCTCCTAGAGGAACCTCATCTCCTTCCTCTATCTCTAAGGCTCCTAGAGGAACCTCATCTCCTTACTCTATCGCTAAGGCTCCTAAAGGAACCTCATCTCCTTCCTCTATCTCTAAGGCTCCTAGAGGAAACTCATCTCCTTCCTCTATCTCTAAGGCTCCTAGAGGAACCTCATCTCCTTCCTCTATCTCTAAGGCTCCTACAGAGGAACCTCATCTCCTTCCTCTATCTCTAAGGCTCCTAGAGGAACCTCATCTCCTTACTCTATCTCTAAGGCTCCTAGAGGAACCTCATCTCCTTACTCTATCTCTAAGGCTCCTAGAGGAACCTCATCTCCTTACTCTATCTCTAAGGCTCCTACAGAGGAACCTCATCTCCTTCCTCTATCTATAAGGCTCCTAGAGGAACCTCATCTCCTTCCTCTATCTCTAAGGCTCCTACAGAGGAACCTCATCTCCTTCCTCTATCTCTAAGGCTCCTAGAGGAACCTCATCTCCTTCCTCTATCTCTAAGGCTCCTACAGAGGAACCTCATCTCCTTACTCTATCTCTAAGGCTACTACAGAGGAACCTCATCTCCTTCCTCTATCTCTAAGGCTCCTAGAGGAACCTCATCTCCTTCCTCTATCTCTAAGGCTCCTAGAGGAACCTCATCTCCTTACTCTATCTCTAAGGCTCCTAGAGGAACCTCATCTCCCTACCTTATCTCTAAGGCTCCTAGAGGAACCTCATCTCCTTCCTCTATCTCTAAGGCTCCTAGAGGAACCTCATCTCCTTCCTCTATCTCTAAGGCGCCTAGAGGAACCTCATCTCCTTCCTCTATCTCTAAGGCTCCTAGAGGAACCTCATCTCCTTACTCTATCTCTAAGGCTCATAGAGGAACCTCATCTCCTTCCTCTATCTCTAAGGCTCCTACAGAGGAACCTCATCTCCTTACTCTATCTCTAAGGCTCCTAGAGGAACCTCATCTCCTTACTCTATCTCTAAGGCTCCTAGAGGAACCTCATCTCCTTCCTCTATCTCTAAGGCTCCTACAGAGGAACCTCATCTCCTTCCTCTATCTCTAAGGCTCCTAGAGGAACCTCATCTCCTTCCTCTATCTCTAAGGCTCCTACAGAGGAACCTCATCTCCTTACTCTATCTCTAAGGCTCCTAGAGGAACCTCATTTCCTTCCTCTATCTCTAAGGCTCCGAGAGGAACCTCATCTCCTTACTCTATCTCTAAGGCTCCTAGAGGAACCTCATCTCCTTACTCTATCTCTAAGGCTCCTACAGAGGAACCTCATCTCCTTCCTCTATCTCTAAGGCTCCTACAGAGGAACCTCATCTCCTTACTCTATCTCTAAGGCTCCTAGAGGAACCTCATCTCCTTCCTCTATCTCTAAGGCTCCTAGATGAACCTCATCTCCTTCCTCTATCTCTAAGGCTCCTAGAGGAACCTCATCTCCTTCCTCTATCTCTAAGGCTCCTAGAGGAACCTCATCTCCTTCCTCTATCTCTAAGGCTCCTACAGAGGAACCTCATCTCCTTCCTCTATCTCTAAGGCTCCTAGAGGAACCTCATCTCCTTACTCTATCTCTAAGGCTCCTAGAGGAACCTCATTTCCTTCCTCTATCTCTAAGGCTCCTAGAGGAACCTCATCTCCTTCCTCTATCTCTAAGGCTCCTACAGAGGAACCTCATCTCCTTCCTCTATCTCTAAGGCTCCTAGAGGAACCTCATCTCCTTCCTCTATCTCTAAGGCTCCTACAGAGGAACCTCATCTCCTTCCTCTATCTCTAAGGCTCCTAGAGGAACCTCATCTCCTTACTCTATCTCTAAGGCTCCTAGAGGAACCTCATCTCCTTCCTCTATCTCTAAGGCTCCTAGAGGAACCTCATCTCCTTACTCTATCTCTAAGGCTACTACAGAGGAACCTCATCTCCTTCCTCTATCTCTAAGGCTCCTAGAGGAACCTCATCTCCTTCCTCTATCTCTAAGGCTCCTAGAGGAACCTCATCTCCTTCCTCTATCTCTAAGGCTCCTACAGAGGAACCTCATCTCCTTCCTCTATCTCTAAGGCTCCTAGAGGAACCTCATCTCCTTACTCTATCTCTAAGGCTCCTAGAGGAACCTCATCTCCTTACTCTATCTCTAAGGCTCCTACAGAGGAACCTCATCTCCTTCCTCTATCTATAAGGCTCCTAGAGGAACCTCATCTCCTTCCTCTATCTCTAAGGCTCCTACAGAGGAACCTCATCTCCTTCCTCTATCTCTAAGGCTCCTACAGAGGAACCTCATCTCCTTACTCTATCTCTAAGGCTCCTACAGAGGAACCTCATCTCCTTCCTCTATCTCTAAGGCTCCTAGAGGAACCTCATCTCCTTCCTCTATCTCTAAGGCTCCTAGAGGAACCTCATCTCCTTCCTCTATCTCTAAGGCTCCTAGAGGAACCTCATCTCCTTACTCTATCTCTAAGGCTCCTAGAGGAACCTCATCTCCCTACCTTATCTCTAAGGCTCCTAGAGGAACCTCATCTCCTTCCTCTATCTCTAAGGCTCCTAGAGGAACCTCATCTCCTTCCTCTATCTCTAAGGCGCCTAGAGGAACCTCATCTCCTTCCTCTATCTCTAAGGCTCCTAGAGGAACCTCATCTCCTTACTCTATCTCTAAGGCTCCTAGAGGAACCTCATCTCCTGCCTCTATCTCTAAGGCTCCTAGAGGAACCTCATCTCCTTCCTCTATCTCTAAGGCTCCTACAGAGGAACCTCATCTCCTTCCTCTATCTCTAAGGCTCCTAGAGGAACCTCATCTCCTTACTCTATCTCTAAGGCTCCTAGAGGAACCTCATCTCCTTCCTCTATCTCTAAGGCTCCTAGAGGAACCTCATCTCCTTCCTCTATCTCTAAGGCTCCTAGAGGAACCTCATCTCCTTCCTCTATCTCTAAGGCTCCTAGAGGAACCTCATCTCCTTACTCTATCTCTAAGGCTCCTAGAGGAACCTCATCTCCTTACTCTATCTCTAAGGCTCCTACAGAGGAACCTCATCTCCTTCCTCTATCTATAAGGCTCCTAGAGGAACCTCATCTCCTTCCTCTATCTCTAAGGCTCCTACAGAGGAACCTCATCTCCTTCCTCTATCTCTAAGGCTCCTAGAGGAACCTCATCTCCTTCCTCTATCTCTAAGGCTCCTACAGAGGAACCTCATCTCCTTACTCTATCTCTAAGGCTACTACAGAGGAACCTCATCTCCTTCCTCTATCTCTAAGGCTCCTAGAGGAACCTCATCTCCTTCCTCTATCTCTAAGGCTCCTAGAGGAACCTCATCTCCTTACTCTATCTCTAAGGCTCCTAGAGGAACCTCATCTCCCTACCTTATCTCTAAGGCTCCTAGAGGAACCTCATCTCCTTCCTCTATCTCTAAGGCTCCTAGAGGAACCTCATCTCCTTCCTCTATCTCTAAGGCGCCTAGAGGAACCTCATCTCCTTCCTCTATCTCTAAGGCTCCTAGAGGAACCTCATCTCCTTACTCTATCTCTAAGGCTCATAGAGGAACCTCATCTCCTTCCTCTATCTCTAAGGCTCCTACAGAGGAACCTCATCTCCTTACTCTATCTCTAAGGCTCCTAGAGGAACCTCATCTCCTTACCCTATCTCTAAGGCTGAGCCCCTGTAGTAGCTGCTCCTCTCCTGTGTTCCAGGCCAGCAGTGCTCCTGAGGAGGTGCCTCTTCATCGCTCTGAGGCTCAACATTCCTCTGACAGGTACGACTCGCCCTGAATGGACTTCCTGTTTATTAACCTGAGTTTAAACCTGAGAGTCACTTCTTACTCCTAATACATGTGACATGTCTTCCTTCTCTTCTTCTTCCTCTTCCTCCCTGTCTTTTATCTCCTCCACCAACACCCTCCACCATAACCCTCCTCCTCCTCCTCAGCTCTAGTCTGGCTAAACTCACAGAGCAGCTCCAGGCCACACAGGGCAGGTGAGCCCACAGCTCTGTGAGGCTTCCTCTTCTCACTGTGTGCATGTTACTTTATAACTCTGTTGTTCACTTCCTAATAAGGAAAACAATAATATATATATATACACACACACATGTATAAATATATAATGTATACATTGAGTTGTGTACCTGTCGTAGGTATCGTGACTTGGAGGAGAAGCTGGATTATCTTCAGAAGAGTTCAGCTCAGAGGGACAGAACTGAAGCTCTGCTGAAGCAGAAGGACAAGGACTGTGGACAGGTAGAGACACGCCTCTATGATAGGACAGGTAGAGACACACCTCTATGATAGGACAGGTAGAGACACGCCTCTATGATAGGACAGGTAGAGACACGCCTCTATGATAGGACAGGTAGAGACACGCCTCTATGATAGGACAGGTAGAGACACGCCTCTATGATAGGACAGGTAGAGACACGCCTCTATGATAGGACCGGTAGAGACACGCCTCTATGATAGGACAGGTAGAGACACGACTCTATGATAGGACCGGTAGAGACACGCCTCTATGATAGGACCGGTAGAGACACGCCTCTATGATAGGACCGGTAGAGACACGCCTCTATGATAGGACAGGTAGAGACACGCCTCTATGATAGGACCGGTAGAGACACGCCTCTATGATAGGACAGGTAGAGACACGCCTCTATGATAGGACAGGTAGAGACACGCCTCTATGATAGGACAGGTAGAGACACGCCTCTATGATAGGACCGGTAGAGACACGACTCTATGATAGGACCGGTAGAGACACGCCTCTATGATAGGACAGGTAGAGACACGCCTCTATGATAGGACCGGTAGAGACACGCCTCTATGATAGGACAGGTAGAGACACGCCTCTATGATAGGACCGGTAGAGACACGCCTCTATGATAGGACAGGTAGAGACACGCCTCTATGATAGGACCGGTAGAGACACGCCTCTATGATAGGACAGGTAGAGACACGCCTCTATGATAGGACAGGTAGAGACACGCCTCTATGATAGGACAGGTAGAGACACGCCTCTATGATAGGACAGGTAGAGACACGCCTCTATGATAGGACAGGTAGAGACACGCCTCTATGATAGGACAGGTAGAGACACGCCTCTATGATAGGACAGGTAGAGACACGCCTCTATGATAGGACAGGTAGAGACACGCCTCTATGATAGGACCGGTGAGACACGCCTCTATGATAGGGACAGGTAGAGACACGCCTCTATGATAGGATCGGTAGAGACACGCCTCTATGATAGGACAGGTAGAGCCACGCCTCTATGATAGGGACCGGTGAGACACGCCTCTATGATAGGACAGGTAGAGACACGCCTCTATGATAGGACCGGTAGAGACACGCCTATATGATAGGACAGGTAGAGACACGCCTCTATGATAGGGACAGGTAGAGACACGCCTCTATGATGGGACAGGTAGAGACACGCCTCTATGATGGGACAGGTAGAGACACGCCTCTATGATAGGACAGGTAGAGACACGCCTCTATGATAGGGACAGGTAGAGACACGCCTCTATGATAGGACAGGTAGAGACACGCCTCTATGATGGGACAGGTAGAGACACGCCTCTATGATAGGACAGGTAGAGACACGCCTCTATGATAGGACAGGTAGAGACACGCCTCTATGATAGGACCGGTAGAGACACGCCTCTATGATAGGACAGGTATGACATCACCCCTCTACGGTAGTCCAGGTATGACATCACCCCTCTACGGTAGTCCAGGTAGAGACACCCTCTACGGTGGTCAGGTATGACATCACCCTCTACAGTAGTCCAGGTATGACATCACCCCTCTACGGTAGTCCAGGTATGACATCACCCCTCTACGGTAGTCCAGGTATGACATCACCCCTCTACGGTAGTCCAGGTATGACATCACCCCTCTACAGTAGTCCAGGTATGACATCACCCCTCTACAGTAGTCCAGGTATGACATCACCCTCTACAGTAGTCCAGGTATGACATCACCCTCTACAGTAGTCCAGGTATGACATCACTCCTCTACAGTAGTCCAGGTATGACATCACTCCTCTACAGTAGTCCAGGTATGACATCACCCCTCTACAGTAGTCCAGGTATGACATCACCCCTCTACAGTAGTCCAGGTATGACATCACTCCTCTACAGTAGTCCAGGTATGACATCACCCCTCTACAGTAGTCCAGGTATGACATCACTCCTCTACAGTAGTCCAGGTATGACATCACCCCTCTACAGTAGTCCAGGTATGACATCACCCCTCTACAGTAGTCCAGGTATGACATCACTCCTCTACAGTAGTCCAGGTATGACATCACCCCTCTACAGTAGTCCAGGTATGACATCACCCCTCTACAGTAGTCCAGGTATGACATCACCCCTCTACAGTAGTCCAGGTATGACATCACCCCTCTACAGTAGTCCAGGTATGACATCACCCCTCTACAGTAGTCCAGGTATGACATCACTCCTCTACAGTAGTCCAGGTATGACATCACTCCTCTACAGTAGTCCAGGTATGACATCACCCCTCTACAGTAGTCCAGGTATGACATCACTCCTCTACAGTAGTCCAGGTATGACATCACTCCTCTACAGTAGTCCAGGTATGACATCACCCCTCTACAGTAGTCCAGGTATGACATCACTCCTCTACAGTAGTCCAGGTATGACATCACCCTCTACAGTAGTCCAGGTATGACATCACCCTCTACAGTAGTCCAGGTATGACATCACCCTCTACAGTAGTCCAGGTATGACATCACCCCTCTACAGTAGTCCAGGTATGACATCACCCTCTACAGTAGTCCAGGTATGACATCACCCTCTACAGTAGTCCAGGTATGACATCACCCCTCTACAGTAGTCCAGGTATGACATCACCCCTACAGTAGTCCAGGTATGACATCACCCTCTACAGTAGTCCAGGTATGACATCACCCCTCTACAGTAGTCCAGGTATGACATCACCCTCTACAGTAGTCCAGGTATGACATCACCCTCTACAGTAGTCCAGGTATGACATCACCCTCTACAGTAGTCCAGGTATGACATCACCCTCTACAGTAGTCCAGGTATGACATCATCCCTCTACAGTAGTCCAGGTATGACATCACCCTCTACAGTAGTCCAGGTATGACATCACTCCTCTACAGTAGTCCAGGTATGACATCACCCTCTACAGTAGTCCAGGTATGACATCACCCTCTACAGTAGTCCAGGTATGACATCACTCCTCTACAGTAGTCCAGGTATGACATCACCCCTCTACAGTAGTCCAGGTATGACATCACCCTCTACAGTAGTCCAGGTATGACATCACCCTCTACAGTAGTCCAGGTATGACATCACTCCTCTATAGTAGTCCAGGTATGACATCACCCTCTACAGTAGTCCAGGTATGACATCACCCTCTACAGTAGTCCAGGTATGACATCACTCCTCTACAGTAGTCCAGGTATGACATCACCCTCTACAGTAGTCCAGGTATGACATCACCCCTCTACAGTAGTCCAGGTATGACATCATTCCTCTATAGTAGTCCAGGTATGACATCACCCCTCTACAGTAGTCCAGGTATGACATCACCCCTCTACAGTAGTCCAGGTATGACATCACTCCTCTACAGTAGTCCAGGTATGACATCACCCCTCTACAGTAGTCCAGGTATGACATCACCCCTCTACAGTAGTCCAGGTATGACATCACCCCTCTACAGTAGTCCAGGTATGACATCACCCCTCTACAGTAGTCCAGGTATGACATCACCCTGTCCTGTGCTCAGCTCTCTAAGGACTGCGAGGCCCTGAAGGCTCAGGCCACGTCTCTGCTAGGAGAACTGAACGAGAGGCAGAGCTGCCTGGAGAAGAGCGAGCAGGACCGCCGAGCCACGGAGGACAAGTAAGGACATCTGTGAGGTTCTCCTGGTTCTCCTGTGTGATGTTCTCCTGTGTGATGTTCTCCTGATTCTCCTGTGTAATGTTCTCCTGGTTCTCCTGTGTGATGTTCTCCTGTGTGATGTTCTCCTGGTTCTCCTGTGATGTTCTCCTGGTTCTCTGTGGTCCAGGCTGTGCAGCAAGGTGAAGGCCCTGCAGGCGGCCGAGCGGGAGCTGGAGCAGCAGAGGAAGCAGCACCATGTGGCCATGGACAAGCTGCTGCTGCAGACCCAGAGCCTGGAGCAGGGCCTGAAGACGGAGAGACACGTGGTCACCGAGGAGAAGTGGGTCCCCCAGAGGAGCGTCTGCAGGCCTCGGGCCTCAGGCCTCTAGGTCTCAGGCCTCTAGGCCTCGGGCCTCTAGGTCTCAGGCCTCTAGGCCTCAGGCCTCCAGGTGCTGGTAGCAGCACATTGACCACAGCGGTAACGGCTTGTCCTCTGTCCCCCTAGGAAGAAGCTGACCCAGCTGCAGCACGCTTACACCTGCCTCTTCAGAGACTACGACTCCAAGCTGAAGACTGAGGTACACCTCTACTGAGCTTCATCTAGCCCTCTACTGAGCTTCATCTAGCCCTCTACTGAGCTTCATCTAGCTCTCTACTGAGCTTCATCTAGCCCTCTACTGAGCTTCATCTAGCCCTCTACTGAGCTTCATCTAGCCCTCTACTGAGCTTCATCTAGCCCTCTACTGAGCTTCATCTAGTCCTCTACTGAGCTTCATCTAGCCCTCTACTGAGCTTCATCTAGCCCTCTACTGAGCTTCATCTAGCCCTCTACTGAGCTTCATCTAGCCCTCTACTGAGCTTCATCTAGCCCTCTACTGAGCTTCATCTAGCCCTCTACTGAGCTTCATCTAGCCCTCTACTGAGCTTCATCTAGTCCTCTACTGAGCTTCATCTAGCCCTCTATTGAGCTTCATCTAGCCCTCTACTGAGCTTCATCGAGTCCTCTACTGAGCTTCATCTAGCCCTCTACTGAGCTTCATCTCGTCCTCTACTGAGCTTCATCTAGCCCTCTACTGAGCTTCATCTAGCCCTCTACTGAGCTTCATCTAGCCCTCTATTGAGCTTCATCTAGTCCTCTATTGAGCTTCATCTAGCCCTCTACTGAGCTTCATCTAGTCCTCTACTGAGCTTCATCTAGCCCTCTACTGAGCTTCATCTAGCCCTCTACTGAGCTTCATCTCGTCCTCTACTGAGCTTCATCTAGCCCTCTACTGAGCTTCATCTCGTCCTCTACTGAGCTTCATCGAGTCCTCTACTGAGCTTCATCTCGTCCTCTACTGAGCTTCATCTAGCCCTCTACTGAGCTTCATCTAGTCCTCTACTGAGCTTCATCTAGCCCTCTACTGAGCTTCATCTAGCCCTCTACTGCACACTCCAGGGTGGAGACCTGTGCAGCCGCCTGGAGGAGGCGGAGCGAGCTCTGGCCCTGAAGCAGGACCTGATCGATAAGCTGAAGGAGGAGGTGGAGCAGCAGAGAGGCTCCCTGGAGACGGTCCCGGTCCTCACTGCACAGGTACACACACACACACACACACACACACAGGTACACACACACACACACAGGTGCACACACACACACACAGGTACACACACACACAGGTACACACACACACATGTCCATAAATGTGTATACACACACAGAATTACACACAAATATATATATGTATGTGTATATTGATATGAATGTGTATGTGTATATATGTGTTTATATATACATATATATATATGTATATTAGTGCTGTGAAAAATAACGCGTTAACTCAGTTAATCCAATTACAGGTTTAACTAGTTTGTTTTTTTTAACGCATTTAACGCATGCGCAGAATGAGCTTCCAATCCGTCTGTTGTTGGTCGTCGGGACGAAAAAAAAGTCACTTGCAAAATGAGCTTCCAATCCACCACTTCAATCTGAACTCTGTCCGCTCTCATGCAGACGGTCTGTTCATCGGTAATGATCCTTCCGCAGGTTCACCTACGGAAACCTTGTTACGACTTTTACTTCCTGTAGATCAGGGTCTCAACACGTCGATCGCGACCTGCCAGTCGATCGCCCCGTAGTGTCGGTAGATCGCATGACATTAAAAAGATTGGCCCGCCCCCTGACATGTTCTCTAGAGCACGACTTTGTTCTTTTATTAAACTAAACGTCTGTTGTTGATCGTATCTCCACAGCAGCATGTCATTTCTGTCTCTTCGCGTTGCGTTAACACTTATCGATCTCCGTCCCGCGCGCCACAGAGCTCCGTGCGCGCGCATCGGGACCGAGCAAAACAAAAGTCACTTGTCAATCTGTCCACCTGTCGGTGTCCGTGTCCGGTGAGGTTTCAGCTTTGCAGCGGTGTCCCCGCCGTCCCTTTCATCACGGCCCAGTTCATGAAGAAAACCCACACAGTCAGTTTGCCTCAGCAGCTGCTAGAGGAAGACTAGAGGCCTTTAGGTTGTATCATGGTGGAGTTAATGGTTGACAAACAAGAGAAAAATGCTCTGTTTAACCCTCCTGTTACCTTTACATTTACTAACATATTTTACCCTCGGGGTCAATTTGACCCCAGCAATTAAAACCTCCAGAAAATTATTAGAATTAATATTGTTTCCCAAGTTTAAGTGTGAGGTACTTTATGTTTGTTTGTTGACTACCTAAATAGCCCTTTAAATAAATAAAAAAGTTGATATTTCTGATATGTTTGACACAGTGAAAAACAGCCTGGGGTCAAATTGACCCCAAAGAACACCGACATTAAACATTGAATGGGGTCAAATTGACCCGAAAGGTAACAGGAGGGTTAAACATTCTGTTTCGGATGAAGATGTATTAATGTTCCATATGGAAGAAAACTGCAAAATAACTGCTGAGTTGCAGCACCATTGTATAGAAGAATGTATAAATGTATATATCCGTCTTTTGTCATAAATCTCTTATGTTCTCACAAAATATACCGAGAATATCGGTAATATGTGATTAATCATGATTAATCCACAAAAACCTGTGATTAACCCGATTAAAAATTTTAATCGTTTCACAGCCCTAGTATATATAAATACACATATACACAGGCTGTTTTTCACTGTGTCAAACATAAGAAATATCAACTTTTTTATTTATTTAAAGGGCTATTTAGGTAGTCAACAACCAAACATAAAGTACCTCACACTTAAACTTGGGAAGCAATATTAATTCTAATAATTTTCTGGAGGTTTTAATTGCTGGGGTCAAATTGACCCCGAGGGTAAAATATGTTAGTAAATGTAAAGGTAACAGGAGGTTAAACAGAACATTTTTCTCTTGTTTGTCAACCATTAACTCCACCATGATACAATCTAAAGGCCTCTAGTCTTCCTCTAGCAGCTGCTGAGGCAAACTGACTGTGTGGGTTTTCTTCATGAACTGGGCCGTGATGAAAGGGACGGCGGGGACACCGCTGCAAAGCTGAAACCTCACCGGCCCGGACAGGTGGACAGATTGACAAGTGACTTTTTTTTTGCTCGGTCCCGATGCGCGCGCACGGAGCTCTGAAGAGACAGAAATGACATGCTGCTGTGGAGATACGATCAACAACAGACGTTTAGTTTAATAAAAGAACAAAGACGTGCTATAGAGAACATGTCAGGGGGCGGGCCGATCTTTTTAATGTCATTGATCTACCGACACTACGCCGCGATCGACTGGCAGGTCGCGATCGACGTGTTGAGACCCTGATCTACAGGAAGTAAAAGTCGTCACAAGGTTTCCGGAGGTGAACCTGCGGAAGGATCATTACCGATGAACAGACCGTCTGCATGAGAGCGGACAGAGTTCAGATTGAAGTGGTGGATTGGAAGCTCATTTTGCAAGTGACTTTCTTTTCGTCCCGACGACCAACAACAGACGGATTGGAAGCTCATTCTGCGCATGCGTTAAATGCGTTAAAAAAAAAAAACTAGTTAAACCTGAAATTGAATTAACTGAGTTAACGCGTTATTTTTCACAGCACTAATATATATATATATGTGTGTGTATATAATATATACACATATATATATATACACACATATGTATGTGTATATGTGTGTGTATATATATATATAATATATATGTGTGTGTATATATATATATGTGTATATAATATATACACATATATATATACACACATATGTAAGTATATGTGTGTGTATATATAATATATATATGTGTATATATTATCTACACATATATATATGTGTGTATATATGTGTGTATATATATGCATTTAAGAAAGTATTTCTACTAGGGCTGTCAATCGATTAAAAAAAATTAACTAATTAATCGCACATTTTGAAATTGCGATTAATTAATCACGATTAATCGCGATTAATCGCAGTTAAAAGTTCATTCTTTTTAAAGACCAAACTTCCCACAGAGCTGTGTTTCAAAGAGGCTCCTACCTATAAAGTGCCAGCGAGGTATTTAATATCGTGGATGATAAATTGTTTCTTCAGTGAAACATCAGATTAGTAAAAAAAAAAGAAGTACATTGAGACCCCATTGGTCCTGTCATCTTTACCACTGAGCAGCAGAACCAGTGGCCTTGGTAACTGACTGACATTCACATATGTCACGTTAACCCTCTGGAGGCTGGGGGCATTTTATACATTTTACAAAATAAATTAAATTCACCGTTTAAAGTCTTTTGCATGTGACACATCCCCACGTGTTATACATCAAACATTCCAGAACAATCTCAGCTCTGAAATGAGGCTCAGTTGTCCTGGTGCCGTGTTCTCTGCTCTCTGACTGACAGGCTGCTAATGAGCCTCACCTGTGAGGTGGGAGGTCCTTTGTGATTTACTGAGTGTTCATTGGTTGTTTTTTCGCCAAAATGTTGACAGACAAACGGATTGACCAATCACGGTGAAGGTTTCGTGTGACGAGTTCTTTCCGCGCCGCGTCCCCCGACACGTCGCCCCTCCGTTCCTCTGTGTATCAGAGGGGGAGACGGGAGGAAGGAGGAGCAGGAGGAAACCCGACTGATTCATCCACGAGTTAAACTGATTTCTGCTCCTTATCTTCGCGGAGAAATGATTGTTTTAAAAACGGAAACAGTGTCAAACCGTACTGCCGCGGTTTAAAAAAAAAAAAAATGCGTTAATTGCGTTAAAATATTTTAGTGTGTTAACGCGGCCAAATTAATCGCACGCGTTAACGCTGACAGCCCTAATTTCTACACTTGAAGTAAACACCAGCCTCCATTAGCCACGCCCCCCTGTCTCCTCTGTCTCCTGACTCCTCTGTCTCTCCTGACTCCTCTGTCTCTCCTGTCTCCTGACTCCTCTGTCTCCTGACTCCTCTGTCTCTCCTGTCTCCTCTGTCTCTCCTGTCTCCTGACTCCTCTGACTCTTGTCTCCTCTGACTCCTGTCTCCTGACTCCTCTGACTCTTGTCTCCTCTGTCTCCTGACTCTTGTCTCCTCTGTCTCCTGACTCCTCTGACTCTTGTCTCCTCTGTCTCTCCTGTCTCCTGACTCCCCTGTCTCCTCTGTCTCCTGACTCCTCTGACTCTTGTCTCCTCTGTCTCTCCTGTCTCCTGACTCCTCTGTCTCCTGACTCCTCTGTCTCTCCTGTCTCCTGACTCCTCTGACTCTTGTCTCCTCTGTCTCCTGACTCCTCTGACTCTTGTCTCTCCTGTCTCCTGACTCCTCTGTCTCCTCTGTCTCTCCTGTCTCCTGTCTCCTCAGGCTGAGATCTATAAGGCCGACTTCCTGGCGGAGCGAGAAGCTCGAGAGAAGCTGAACCAGAAGAAGGAGGAGCTACAAGACCAGCTGACGCAGGCCGTGGTGGAGAGAGACCGGCTGAAGCAGGAGGCCACGTCACGGTAACACACACACACTCACACAGGCTCCTCCCCCTGGCTCCTCCCCCTGGCTCCTCCCCCTCATGAGGTGCTGGTGGTGTTTCAGGGCCCGTATGGAGCAGATGAAGCTGAGGCACCTGGAGGACTTCCCGTCCCGGGCCCCCCACATCCCCCCCCCTCAAGGTGAGAGCTGCGTTCACACATCTTGATGATGTCATAAGTGACCTCTTGTATTTCCACATGTCACTATGAAGCTGCATCACATCTTCATTGATAACAGCAGCCATGTTTGTAGTTCTGGCCCCAAAGCTGAGGCCTCGTGGCCAGCGTGGAGAATCTTAAAGGTTGTGTTGAGCCCGGATTAATTCTTTACTTTCTTTCATTTTGAAAATTCATTTGTTTGACCAATATTAAAATAAGAAATAAAATATCCATATTCTACGAAAGCTGTGATTCGCTAAGCTGAGGCCCCTCCCCCTATGTTCTGACATCATCACCCTTATCCTCAATTTAAATAAAAGTGATGCAGCATATTGAGTTATTCTGATTTGTAGTATTATCATCATATAGTATTATCATTTATATATCATATAGTATTTAGGGCGGCTTTAGCTCAGTGGGGTAAGAGGGCCGTCCTGCAACCGCAGGGTTGTGGGTTCGATCCCCGCTCTCCCCATTAGTTGCAAGTCGAAGTGTCCTTGAGCAAGGCACTGAACCCCCAGTTGCTTCCCGGGCGCTTCACCGCAGCCCACTGCTCCTTAATAACCAAGGATGGGTTAAATGCAGAGAACTAATTTCCCCTTGGGGATTAATAAAAGTGTATATTCTATTCTATTCTATCATATAGTATTATTATATAGTATTATCATCATATAGTATTATTATATAGTATTATCATCATATAGTATTATTATATAGTATTATCATATAGTATTATTATATAGTATTATCATCATATCATATAGTATTAATATATAGTATTATCATCATATAGTATTAATATATAGTATTATCATATAGTATTATTATATAGTATTATCATCATATAGTATTATTATATTGTATTATCATCATATAGTATTATTATATAGTATTATCATCATATATAGTATTATATAGTATTATCATCATTTAGTATTATCATATAGTATTATCATCACATAGTATTATTATATTGTATTATCATCATATAGTATTATTATTTAGTATTATCATCACATAGTATTATCATCATATAGTATTATCATCACATAGTATTATTATATAGTATTATCATCATATCATATAGTATTATTATATAGTATTATCATCATATAGTATTAATATATAGTATCATCATATAGTATTAATATATAGTATTATTATATAGTATTATCATCATATAGTATTATTATATTGTATTATCATCATATAGTATTATTATATAGTATTATCATCATATATAGTATTATATAGTATTATCATCATATAGTATTATCATATAGTATTATCATCACATAGTATTATTATATTGTATTATCATCATATAGTATTATTATTTAGTATTATCATCACATAGTATTATCATCATATAGTATTATCATCACATAGTATTATTATATTGTATTATCATCATATAGTATTATTATTTAGTATTATCATCACATAGTATTATTATATAGTATTATCATCATCTCGTATTATCATATAGTATTATTATCACATAGTATTATTATATAGTATTATCATCATAGTATTATCATCACATAGTATTATTATATAGTATTATCATCATATAGTATTATTATATAGTATTATCATCATATAGTATTATTATATAGTATTATCATCATATAGTATTATTATATAGTATTATCATATAGTATTATTATATAGTATTATCATCATATAGTATTATTATATTGTATTATCATCATATCATATAGTATTATTATATAGTATTATCATCATATAGTATTAATATATAGTATCATCATATAGTATTAATATATAGTATTATCATATAGTATTATTATATAGTATTATCATCATATAGTATTATCATCATATATAGTATTATATAGTATTATCATCATATAGTATTATCATCATTTAGTATTATCATATAGTATTATCATCACATAGTATTATTATATTGTATTATCATCATAGTATTATTATTTAGTATTATCATCACATAGTATTATTATATTGTATTATCATCATATAGTATTATTATTTAGTATTATCATCACATAGTATTATTATATAGTATTATCATATAGTATTATCATCATCTCGTATTATCATATAGTATTATTATCACATAGTATTATTATATAGTATTATCATCATAGTATTATCATCACATAGTATTATTATATAGTATTATCATCATATAGTATTATCATATAGTATTATTATCACATAGTATTATTATATTGTATTATCATCATATAGTATAGTATTATCATATAGTATCATCATATAGTATTATATAGTATCATCACATCGTATTATCATATAGTATTATCATATAGTATCATCATATAGTATCATCACATCGTATTATCATATAGTATCATCATATAGTATCATCACATCGTATTATCATCATATAGTATTATTATTTAGTATTATCATATAGTATTATCATCACATAGTATTATTATATAGTATTATCATCATATAGTATTATCATCACATAGTATTATTATTTGGTATTATCATCATATAGTATTATCATCATATAGTATTATCATCATTTAGTATTATCACATAGTATTATTATATAGTATTATCATATAGTATTATCATCACATAGTATTATTATATAGTATTATCATCATCTCGTATTATCATATAGTATTATTATCACATAGTATTATTATATAGTATTATCATCACATCGTATTATCATCATATAGTATTATTATTTAGTATTATCATCATATAGTATTATCATCACATAGTATTATTATATAGTATTATCATCACATCGTATTATCATCACATAGTATTATCATATAGTATTATCATCATATAGTATTATAATTGAGTATTATCATCATATAGTATTATTATCACATAGTATTATTATATAGTATTATCACATAGTATTATTATATAGTATTATCATCATCTCGTATTATCATATAGTATTATTATCACATAGTATTATTATATAGTATTATCATCATATAGTATTATCATCATCTCGTATTATCATATAGTATTATCATCATATAGTATTATTATTTAGTATTATCATCATATAGTATTATCATCATCTCGTATTATCATATAGTATTATTATCACATAGTATTATTATATAGTATTATTATCACATAGTATCATCATATAGTATTATCATCATCTTGTATTATATAATAATCTCTCCCCAGAGTGACATTAGTATAAAGTTATAACGGAGGGCTTGCTGGACGTGTGCTCCCCCTGCAGCGTTCAACACGGCCCCCCCGGCCCCCTCGTTCAGGAACCAGGGCCCGGTACCGCCGGGGGACCAGGGGCCCGCCGGCGCCGAGGAGCTGCCACACCTCTGCTGTCCTAAGTGCCACTACCAGGCCCCGGATATGGACACTCTGCAGATCCACGTCATGGACTGTATACAGTAGCATGAGCAGCACACGCACACGCACGCGCGCGCACACACACACACACACACACGCGCGTGCTCCTGGGGCGCCCCCTGGTGGCTCAGCCTGGACAGGTGCACGTCCTCCTGTGATGGGATGCAGACGACCAATCAGACGCTGTGGATTATAAATGTGCTGCAGCGACCCCGCCCCTTTCCTCTGGCCTGACCTCATCGGTCTCGTGCTCCTGATGACGTCGTCTCGTGCACGTTCTCCATCGCTGGGCAGAACAACCTCGTGAGCTTTAATATAGAATATTCAAGTCTGTGTTGGTCATACATGTTGCTGCATCAAACATGTAGTGTTATGTATCAGAGATGGATTTACTCAGTACCACTGCTTTGTCTCTGATGACCTTTGACCCCACAGGCCCCTCTTTACCTGTGGCCCTGTATCCGCCCAGGTAAGCACATTGAGGGGCTTTTAAACGTTGTGTGAATATTGTCGGCAATTATCCATCATTTGGTGCAAAAGATGTTTCAGAACTGTTGATTTACGAAATAAAATAATAATGAATCAGTGTTGAGTGCACACCGTGTGACAAATCCATCCAGAAGAGAGGACCGGCTCTCTTTAGTCCAGCACCACTGGGTCACGTGGTCCAGAGGACCGGCTGTGGCGAGTTAGGGATTCACGAGCTGTTAATCATAAATGTTCTTTTAGCTTCTCTACATTCAGTTTTAACGGCAATTGTGCAAATAGTTCTACAGTAAATAATTGATATAAATGTAAATAATTGACAGAGCCGATGTTAACGAGCTCTGAGCTGAATGAAGTTGAACAGGGAGACACAGACCTGAACCGGAAGTGGTCACGGCCGCCCTTCAAAGTAAAGTTCACGCCGATATCTCATGACAACTGAGCCGTCGCTTTGGCTTTAAAGAGACTTGTTCTCCCGTAGTAGGTCTACTCCACAGTCTACGGCCGGGCATGGTGGACATGTGCGGGGTAGGATCCGTGAGACGTGCACGACATGAACATTATTGTGAAGGTTCCGACCGGAAGTCGCTTTGGTCCGTTTGACGTCTCGGTTCAACGCTCCATTCATTGCGCCTTCAGCTGCCGGTGGCCGTATGTCTGAAGCTCTTGATCCCGGCATGTCAGGCTCAACTTCCCCGCCTCGCTCGGCAGAGACTGCGGCGGCCGAGGGCTGCTTCCCCCCCGGGTACAAGCCCTTCAAGCCCGAGGAGCACGGCCTCGAACGCGGCTTCCGTCTCACGGCGTTCTCGGACCTGAAAGGATGAGGCTGCAAGGTCCCGCAGGAGACTCTGCTCAAGCTCCTGGCGGGACTGGAGGCGGACCGGGCCGAGGGGGCCGGCAAGGCCGAAGACCAGGCTCCAGAGCTCGGCCAACAGCTGCCTCGCCTCGGTAAGAGACTCGTCCTGGGGGAGCAGAGCTAGCGCTGACGTCACGAAGCTGGTTCACGTCTGTCCGTCACCTAGCATCACTGTTGCTAACTCTGATGCTAACAGTTAGTCATGTGACAGATGGGCAGCTTGTGGTTTTCAGTCTTATTTATACATAACATACATATAAGCAGCTACTTCAGCCGGCGGTGAGCTATCAGCGAGCTAACCCCAACCCGTAGTTAGCGTCAGTAGCTAGTTAGCCACTCGTTAGCCACTGAGCTAAGAGACACGCGACTTGTCAAATGACCAGATGTGACACAGCAGAACGACGCGAGGTCAAAGGTCACAGGAGGTCACGCGAGGTCACATATTCACCTACACGAGCTAGAGATGTTACTTAGTGTAGCTTTGTTGGAGGCGGTGCGCGCGCGTGTGTGGAATATAATTTACAGTACAAAGTAAAGCTAGCTTTCCCAGTGTTTGTTCTCAGGGCAGATCTGAGGTCAGTTTAGTGGATCAACTGATGTTTAACAGACAGTTGAGGTCGATGGTTCATCGCCTGAGGTGCGTCACGTGACGCTGGTCTCCAGGGAGCTGCTAGTCCCCCAGTACCAGTCCCCCCAGTACCAGTCCCCTAGTACCAGTCCCCCAGTACCAGTCCCCCCAGTACCAGTCCCCCAGTACCAGTCCCCCCAGTACCAGTCCCCCAGTACCAGTCCCCCCAGTACCAGTCCCCCCAGTACCAGTCCCCCAGTACCAGTCCCCAGTACCAGTCCCCAGTACCATTCCCCCAGTACCATTCCCCCAGTACCATTCCCCCCAGTACCAGTCCCCCCAGTACCATTCCCCCAGTCCCGGTGGCCAGCGGGCTCCAGGAAGGTGACCAGGTGACCTGACTGTCCCTCTCCAGGTGTGGGGATGGACTGCTGTGTGATCCCTCTGAGGCACGGAGGACTCTCTCTGGTCCAGACCACGGACTTCTTCTACCCCCTGGTGGACGACCCCTACATGATGGTGAGTACCCCTGGTTGAGGGCCTCACATGATGGTGACATGATGGTGAGTACCCCCCCTGGTGGACGACCCCTACATGATGGTGAGTACCCCCCCTGGTGGACGACCCCTACATGATGGTGAGTACCCCCCCCCCCCCCCCCCCGTGTCTCTTGTGTTGACCCCTGTCCTCCCTCAGGGCCGGATAGCGTGCGCCAACGTCCTCAGTGACCTCTACGCCATGGGCATCACGGAGTGTGACAACATGCTGATGCTGCTGAGCGTCAGCCAGAAGATGAACGACAAGGTGGGGAAGCTCCTCCCCCTAGAGGCTCCTCGCCATGTAGAGGCTCCTCCCCCTAGAGGCTCCTCGCCATGTAGAGGCTCCTCCCCCTAGAGGCTCCTCCCCCTAGAGGCTCCTCGCCGCCTGCGTGTTCCTGCTAAACCAGCTGTTGTAGCTACTCTGTGTGTGTGTGTGTGTGTGTCAGGACCGTGAGCGCGTGATGCCGCTCATCATTCAAGGCTTCCGGGACGCTGCGGAGGAGGGCGGGACTTCAGTGACGGGCGGCCAGACCGTCATCAACCCCTGGATCATCGTGGGAGGAGTCGCGTCTGTTGTGTGCCAGCCTAACGAGGTCATCATGTGAGTCACGAGGTCATCGTGTGAGACACGAGGTCGTCGCGTGAGACGCGAGGTCGTCGCGTGAGACGCGAGGTCGTCGCGAGGTCGTTGCGTGAGTCGCGAGGTCGTCGCGATGACCTCGCGTGAGACGCGAGGTCATCGCGTGAGACGCGAGGGCATCGCGTGAGTCACGAGGGGTTTCATCACCTTGTTCCAGCTTCAGTGGAGAGTTTTGGTTGACCTTTGACCTGTGGGAAATAGATCACAACTTGACTCACTATTTGTCCATTATTACTGAAGTGTTGGTTAGTTGCAGCCATAAAATCCACCAGCAGGGGGCCAGAGCCGACATGATCATAAGCATCCCAGCTAGAACGTCCTCTCACCTGTCCAGCAGGGGGAGGTGTCCCGGGCCTCCTGTAGAACGTCCTCTCACCTGTCCAGCAGGGGGAGGTGTCCCGGGCCTCCTGTAGAACGTCCTCTCACCTGTCCAGCAGGGGGAGGTGTCCGGCCTCCTGTAGAACGTCCTCTCACCTGTCCAGCAGGGGGAGGTGTCCCGGGCCTCCTGTAGAACGTCCTCTCACCTGTCCAGCAGGGGGAGGTGTCCCGGGCCTCCTGTAGAACGTCCTCTCACCTGTCCAGCAGGGGGAGGTGTCCCGGCCTCCTGTAGAACGTCCTCTCACCTGTCCAGCAGGGGGAGGTGTCCCGGGCCTCCTGTAGAACGTCCTCTCACCTGTCCAGCAGGGGGAGGTGTCCCGGGCCTCCTGTAGAACGTCCTCTCACCTGTCCAGCAGGGGGAGGTGTCCCGGGCCTCCTGTAGAACGTCCTCTCACCTGTCTGACCTCAGGAAGCCGTCTCTGGTAACCGTGTCCTCCGTGTCGCCTCAGGCCCGATGGCGCTGTCCCCGGAGACGTCCTGGTTCTGACCAAACCTCTGGGCACGCAGGTGGCTGTGAACGCTCACCAGTGGTTGGACCAGGTGAGGCTCCTCCCACATGGACAGGTGTTGAGTCCTCTTGGTGTGCTGTCTCATGTCTCTGTTACTTCCTGTCAGACGGAACGCTGGAACAAGATCAAGCTGGTGGTCACCAAGGAGGAAGTCCGAGAGGCCTACCAGGAAGCCATGTTCTCCATGGCAACACTCAACCGCACAGGTACACACACCTGCGGAGCTCACGCCCACCTGTGAGGAGGCTCCTGCCTCGTGGTTCTGTAGAGCAGACCCAAACTGAGCTGCTGTACCGACCTCCACCACTAGGGTCACACTTGACAGGTAGACCTCAATGAGACCCCCACGTGGTTTGTTAGTGAAGAGCTGAGAGGGCTGCAGCTCATGGGAGAGTGGTCGTCATGGTAACCACCAGGTCCCCGGTTCCATCCCCGCTCTCCTCGTAGGCACTGAACCCTCAGCTGCTCTTAGTAACTCAGGATGCAGAGAAGTTTTATTGTTTTATTTATGGTGATGGTGATGATGATGATGGTGCTGGTCCAGCAGAACCTCGTGTCTGAATGGTTCTCGTCCCCAGCGGCCGGCCTGATGCATAAGTTCCAGGCCCACGCCGCTACGGACGTG
The DNA here is from genome assembly GCF_029220125.1 of Pseudoliparis swirei. NCBI lineage: Eukaryota > Metazoa > Chordata > Actinopteri > Perciformes > Liparidae > Pseudoliparis > Pseudoliparis swirei. The sequence continues at coordinate 481,138 of NC_079396.1, read as the reverse complement.
ACGGGCTTCGGGCTGCTGGGCCACGCCCACAACCTGGCGGCGGCGCAGCGCAGCGAGGTCGCCTTCGTGATCCACAACCTGCCCGTCATCGCCAAGATGGCCGCCATCAGCAAGGCCTGTGGGAACATGTTCAACCTCATCCAGGGCACGTCGGCCGAGACGTCGGGTACGACTGATCCACACGAGGACAGGTGTGTGTGTGTGTGTGTAATAACCACCCCCCCCCCCCCAGGTGGGCTGCTGGTCTGCCTCCCCAGGGAACAGGCCGCCAAGTTCTGCTCCGAGATGAAGAGCCAGGGCTCAGCAGGGGGTCAGGGCGCCGCCGGAGGAGCCTGGATCATCGGCATCGTGGAGAAAGGCGACCGCCGCGCGCGAATCATCGAGAAGCCACGCATCATCGAGGTGCCGCCAAGAGGGAGCCCGGCAGCCAATCAGGACAACTCTGCTAGCCCCGCCCCCAGCCTGTCATAGGTGTGTGTGTGTGTGTGTGTGTGTGTGTGTGTGTGTGTGTGTGTGTGTGTGTGTGTGTGTGTGTGTGTGTGTGTGTGTGTGTGTGTGTGTGTGTGTGTGTGTGTGTGTGTGTGTGTGTGTGTGTGTGTGTGTGTGTGTGTGTGTGTGTGTGTGTGTGTGTGTGTGTGTGTGTGTGTGTGTGTGTGTGTGTGTCTGTCTGTCTGTCCCCGGCTCTGCCCACAGGAAGGCTTGAGCAGCTTCCTGTGGACCAGCTGGGTGGCGTTCAGACCGCCTGTCTGTCAGCTGATTGGCTGTTCAGCACCAAGCCCCTCCCCCTTCCTTTTTATGAAGCTCCGCCTCTAAACCCTGGCCAACGGGGGCAGGTGGAGCGGATGTCTGCCTTTGGATGGGGGTGTGGCTCCGGCTGCTGGAGCCTCCAGCTTCCTGCTTTTCACAATAAAACATCAACTCACTAAATAGTGTCTGTGTGTTGAGAGTACTACTTCCTGTCTGGTGCATTATGTGAGCTTGGCTCAAGATGTTGGTTAATGAATCAGGATGAAGGTCATGTGAACAACATATGACAACTGATTCATATCATTAGTAATAAAAGCAGTAATATCAGCAATATATGCATATATATACACAGATATATAACCACCAACGTTAGTCACGGAGTTCCACAAGGTTCTGTGCTGGGACCAATTTTATTTACCTTATACATGCTTCCTCTGGGCAATATTATCAGGAAACACTCCATAAACTTTCATTGCTATGCAGATGATACTCAACTATATCTATGGATAAAACCAGAGGAGAGCAACCAACTCGGTAAAATTCAAGCATGTCTTAAAGACATAAAAACATGGATGACCTGCAACTTCTTGATGTTAAACTCAGACAAAACTGAAGTAATTTTACTCTGAACACCTGAGAGATCAATGATCTGGTGATGTGGTTTCTGTAGAGGCATTGCTCTAGCATCCAACACCATGTAAAGAACCTCTGTTCTCTTTGATCGGGTCCTTTAACTCCACGTGAAGAACATCTCAAGGACTGCATTCTTTCATCTACGTTGAAACAACCAGGCACGTCTCAAAAAGATGCAGAACAATTGGTTCACGCATTCGTTACTTCAAGACTGGATTACTGCAACTCCTTATTACCAGGCTGCTCTATAAGTCTCTTAGGTCAACTCCTTATTATGAGGCTGCTCTATAAGTCTCTTAGGTCAACTCCTTATTATCAGGCTGCCCTATAAGTCTTAGGTCAACTCCTTATCAGGCTGCCCTATAAGTCTCTTAGGTCAACTCCTTATTATCAGGCTGCTCTATAAGTCTTAGGTCAACTCCTTATTATCAGGCTGCCCTATAAGTCTCTTAGGTCAACTCCTTATTATGAGGCTGCTCTATAAGTCTCTTAAGTCAACTCCTTATAATCAGGCTGCTCTATAAGTCTCTTAGGTCAACTCCTTATTATCAGGCTGCTCTATAAGTCTCTTAAGTCAACTCCTTATTATCAGGCTGCTCTATAAGTCTCTTAAGTCAACTCCTTATCATCAGGCTGCTCTATAAGTCTCTTATGTCAACTCCTTATTATCAGGCTGCTCTATAAGTCTCTTAGGTCAACTCCTTATTATCAGGCTGCTCTATAAGTCTTAAGTCAACTCCTTATCAGGCTGCTCTATAAGTCTCTTAGGTCAACTCCTTATTATCAGGCTGCTCTATAAGTCTCTTATGTCAACTCCTTATTATCAGGCTGCTCTATAAGTCTCTTAAGTCAACTCCTTATCATCAGGCTGCTCTATAAGTCTCTTATGTCAACTCCTTATTATCAGGCTGCTCTATAAGTCTCTTATGTCAACTCCTTATTATCAGGCTGCTCTATAAGTCTCTTAGGTCAACTCCTTATTATCAGGCTGCTCTATAAGTCTCTTAGGTCAACTCCTTATTATCAGGCTGCTCTATAAGTCTCTTAGGTCAACTCCTTATTATCAGGCTGCTCTATAAGTCTCTTAGGTCAACTCCTTATTATCAGGCTGCTCTATAAGTCTCTTAGGTCAACTCCTTATTATCAGGCTGCTCTATAAGTCTCTTAGGTCAACTCCTTATTATCAGGCTGCTCTATAAGTCTCTTAAGTCAACTCCTTATTATCAGGCTGCTCTATAAGTCTCTTAGGTCAACTCCTTATTATCAGGCTGCTCTATAAGTCTCTTAAGTCAACTCCTTATTATCAGGCTGCTCTATAAGTCTCTTAGGTCAACTCCTTATTATCAGCTGCTCTATAAGTCTCTTAGGTCAACTCCTTATTATGAGGCTGCTCTATAAGTCTCTTAAGTCAACTTATGATCAGGCTGCTCTATAAGTCTCTTAAGTCAACTCCTTATTATCAGGCTGCTCTATAAGTCTCTGAAGTCAACTCCTTATTATCAGGCTGCTCTATAAGTCTCTTAAGTCAACTCCTTATTATCAGGCTGCCCTATAAGTCTTAAGTCAACTCCTTATTATCAGGCTGCTCTATAAGTCTCTTAAGTCAACTCCTTATTATCAGGCTGCTCTATAAGTCTTAGGTCAACTCCTTATTATGAGGCTGCCCTATAAGTCTCTTAGGTCAACTCCTTATTATGAGGCTGCCCTATAAGTCTCTTAGGTCAACTCCTTATTATGAGGCTGCTCTATAAGTCTCTTAGGTCAACTCCTTATTATCAGGCTGCTCTATAAGTCTCTTAGGTCAACTCCTTATTATCAGGCTGCTCTATAAGTCTCTTAAGTCAACTCCTTATTATCAGGCTGCTCTATAAGTCTCTTAGGTCAACTCCTTATTATCAGGCTGCTCTATAAGTCTCTTAGGTCAACTCCTTATTATCAGGCTGCTCTATAAGTCTCTTAGGTCAACTCCTTATTATCAGGCTGCCCTATAAGTCTCTTAGGTCAACTCCTTATTATCAGGCTGCTCTATAAGTCTCTTAGGTCAACTCCTTATTATCAGGCTGCTCTATAAGTCTCTTAGGTCAACTCCTTATTATCAGGCTGCTCTATAAGTCTCTTAAGTCAACTCCTTATTATCAGGCTGCTCTATAAGTCTCTTAGGTCAACTCCTTATTATCAGGCTGCTCTATAAGTCTCTTAGGTCAACTCCTTATTATCAGGCTGCTCTATAAGTCTCTTAAGTCAACTCCTTATTATCAGGCTGCTCTATAAGTCTCTTAGGTCAGCTCCTTATTATCAGGCTGCCCTATAAGTCTTAAGTCAACTCCTTATTATCAGGCTGCTCTATAAGTCTCTTAGGTCCCTCCAGTTGATCCAGAATGCTGCAGCTCGTGTTCTCACTAAACTAAGAACAGAGATCACATCACTCCTGCACTAGCTGCTCTGCACTGGCTCCCCGTAAAATCAAGAATCACTTTTAAAATTCTTCTCTTAACCTACAAAGCCTTGATTGGTGATGCACCATCATATCTTAAGGAGCTTGTCGTACCATATTGCCCCACTAGAGAGCTACGCTCACTAAATGCGGGACTACTTGTAGTTCCTAGAGTCTTAAAAAGTAGAATGGGAGCCAGAGCCTTCAGTTATCAAGCTCCTCCTCTTTTATGGAACCAGCTTCACCTTCAGTCCTGGAGGCAGACTCCGCCCCCTCATGTAGACTTAAGACCTTCCTCTTTGACAGAGCTTATAGTTAGGGCTGAATCAGGTTCACCTGGTCCAGCCCCTTGATATGCTGCTATAGGCTTATAGCTGCCGGGGGACGTTTAGGATGCACTGAGTACCTCTCTCCTCTTTTTTCTCTCCTTAAGGATGAATTTTCATCTCTCAATCACACGTTACTAACTCTGCTTTCTCCCCGGAGTCCTTTTGACTTCACGTCTCATGGGGTCATCGGACCCTATGAGACGGCATAGATCCTATCTGCCTGATGGATCGTTTGGGTCGTGGAATTCCTGCTCCTGACTGCGCCACTGTCCTGTTGAGACTCCGCCCACTCCTCCTCCCCACCGCCATCTGCCTGATGGATCGTGGAGGTCTCCATCGTGGAATATGCCTACTATGAACTATTCATACACTCTGTCATATTCATTGAATGTATTTTAACTCTAAATCTGTCCTTCTGGTCACATGACATCTATTGTTCTGTCCATCCTGGAGAGGGATCCTCCTCTGTTCTCTCCTCAAGGGTTCTGACCTTTTTTTCCCCCTGAAAGGTTATTTGGGAGTTTTTCCTGATCCGATGTGAGGTCAAAGGTCAGGGATGTCTATGTGTACAGATTGTAAAGCACTCTGAGGGGAATTTGTAATTTGTGAAATTGGACTATACAAATAAACTGAATTGAATACATATATGTGTATATATATATATTAGGGCTGTCAATCGATTTAAAAAAAGTAACTAATTAAGCGATTAAAAGTTATTTTTTCTTCTAAAGACTAAATCTTGTAAATGAACGAGTAATCCCTTCAGACAGCGTGTATTTCAGACACTTGTTTAATTGTATTCTTTTTTAAAGACTAAACTTCCCACAGAGCTGTGTTTTCAAAGAGGCTCCTACCTATAAAGTGCAGTGAGGTATTTAATATTGTGGATGATGAATTGTTTCTTCAGTGAAACATCAGATTAGTGAACAAGGTGCATTAGAGACCCCATTGGTCCTGTCATCTTTAACATTGAACAGCAGAACCAGTGGCCTTGGGAAACTGACCAATATGTCACGTTAACCCTCTGGAGGCTGGGGGCATTTACTCCATTTTACAAAAACATGTAAATTCACCTTTTAAAGTCTTTTGCATGTGACACATCCCAGTTAGTGAGGTGAGAATGCGCTCACCTGTCTGCATCACGGCTGAGCGATCGCGCGCCGTGATGCAGACAGCATTTAACGGAGCGGAGCAGCGCGTGCGCTCTGATCGCTCTTTTAATGAAGTATCGATACTAACAATATGCTAAATCACATGGTGTTTAACGTACAGGTACTTTGTTAGCATCGCTACACCGTGCAGCGTGACAGCAGCAGATGTAGCGGACTAACATTCAAGCTAACCTAACTTCCCAAACGCTGTGGACATCTGAACGCTGATTGGCCGAGACGCGACACGTCCCATCAAAGATGTTCTATTGTGAAGAAGAGCACCACTCCACATGTTCTCCGCGTCTCACTGCAATCTCAACGGCAGCGGGCCAGGTGAACACAATAATAAATCGGAACGCGTCTCTGATATTGTTCAGGGGGCGGGGCCACATGGCGGGCCGTAGTTTGGGGACCACTGGCATAGATTAACGCGTTAACGCTGACAGCCCTAATATATATATATGCTGACACGTATATATACACACATATATATATGTGTATATTGATATGAATGTGTATATATACGCATGTATACATGTATATACTTTAACTATTAATAGTAGTAGCGGTTCTTTTCTTTGCTGCCGTTCATGTGAAACGGTCGTGGTGGTTAAATGTTTCAGACTGGGTGTTTCCACAACATATATACATAGGGTGTATTACACTTTTACATTGTGTTATATTAGGCTTAAATTACATCTACAAAGATGATTGAGAGGGCACACACACACACACACATAGACACACACACACACACACACAGCTCTCTCCCTCAGACGAGGGTCAACAGCTCCAGACAGACCCAGCGACCCGGTGCTGCTCCAGTCTGAACCGGTAGAGAGGAGACGGCAGAGAGGACCAGGAGGCGCAGACACAAGAAGAGACGAGGGGGAGACGTCAGCAAGAACCTCACATGCCTTAAAGTAACCGGCTTGGACTGGAACAGGGGTCAAACAGAGGTCAAACAGGGGTCACACAGAGGTCACACTGAGGTCACACTGAGTGACAAGAACTAATATGTAATGAGGGAGTGGACGGAGGTGTGTGTGAGTGTGTGTGTGTGTGTGTGTGAGTGTGTGTGTGTGTGTGAGTATCCTGTGGCGTCTCAGCAGCAGTCAGATAGGAGAGAGAAACGAGTGTATAAGCATCAGGTTAAGAGATCAGTCAGAATGGACCAAAAAGGAAGAAATCCAGCCACAACAGTAGAGTGCAGTTCCTCCCCCAACCTGCAGAGAGCAGCAACCACCGGCACTAAACGTAGAAGAAGAAACCCGGAAGTGAGCCGTGTGTAAACAAGTCATCGCGCCCGAGAAGCGGAAACCCTCCGCCAGGTTATTAAAGTTAGAAGTGCGCGTGAAGAAGGTGATTCTTTACACGTGACGCGCTGCGCGTGGCCGCCATGCCGTACCTGGGCAGCGAGGACGCGGTGAGGGAGCTGAAGAGAGCCCTGTCCAACCCGCACGTCCAGGCCGACCGGCTGCGCTACCGGAACACCGTGCTCAAGGCCGTCCGGTACCGACGCCCCCGTGTTGATGTGATCACACTGACCGGAGACCGGCCGCGGTCATGACGTCATGATGCGAGCTGCGGTCATGACGTCATGATGCCAGCTGCGGTAATGACGTCATGATGCCAGCTGCGGTAATGACGTCATGATGCTAGCTGAGGTCATGACGTCATGATGCCAGCTGCGATAATGACGTCATGATGCGAGCTGCGGTCATGACGTCATGATGCCAGCTGCGATAATGACGTCATGATGCGAGCTGCGGTCATGACGTCATGATGCCAGCTGCGGTAATGACGTCATGATGCCAGCTGCGGTAATGACGTCATGATGCTAGCTGAGGTCATGACGTCATGATGCCAGCTGCGATAATGACGTCATGATGCGAGCTGCGGTCATGACGTCATGATGCCAGCTGCGGTAATGACGTCATGATGCCAGCTGCGGTCATGACGTCATGATGCCAGCTGCGATAATGACGTCATGATGCCAGCTGCGATAATGACGTCATGATGCGAGCTGCGATAATGACGTCATGATGCCAGCTGCGGTAATGACGTCATGATGCCAGCTGCGATAATGACGTCATGATGCGAGCTGCGATAATGACGTCATGATGCCAGCTGCGGTAATGACGTCATGATGCCAGCTGCGATAATGACGTCATGATGCCAGCTGCGGTAATGACGTCATGATGCCAGCTGCGATAATGACGTCATGATGCCAGCTGCGATAATGACGTCATGATGCCAGCTGCGGTAATGACGTCATGATGCGAGCTGCGGTCATGACGTCATGATGCCAGCTGAGGTCATGACGTCATGATGCTAGCTGGTAATGACGTCATGATGCCAGCTGAGGTCATGACGTCATGATGCTAGCTGAGGTCATGACGTCATGATGCCAGCTGCGGTAATGACGTCATGATGCCAGCTGCGATAATGACGTCATGATGCCAGCTGCGATAATGACGTCATGATGCCAGCTGCGATAATGACGTCATGATGCCAGCTGCGGTCATGACGTCATGATGCCAGCTGAGGTCATGACGTCATGATGCCAGCTGCGGTAATGACGTCATGATGCCAGCTGAGGTCATGACGTCATGATGCTAGCTGCGGTCATGACGTCATGATGCCAGCTGCGGTAATGACGTCATGATGCCAGCTGGGTCCCGTGGGGTCACCTTGTCAGGCCTAGGTGTCCCTGACGGGCTCCCGGTGCTGAGGTTCCGGTCTGTGCTGAGGTTCTGGTCCGTGCTGAGGTTCTGGTCCCGGTGCTGAGGTTCTGGTCCCGGTGCTGAGGTTCCGGTCCGTGCTGAGGTTCTGGTCCCGGTGCTGAGGTTCCGGTCCGTGCTGAGGTTCCGGTCCGTGCTGAGGTTCCAGTCCGTGCTGAGGTTCCGGTCCGTGCTGAGGTTCTGGTCCCGGTGCTGAGGTTCCGGTCCGTGCTGAGGTTTCCGGTCCGTGCTGAGGTTCCGGTCCGTGCTGAGGTTCTGGTCCGTGCTGAGGTTCTGGTCCCGGTGCTGAGGTTCTGGTCCCGGTGCTGAGGTTCCGGTCCGTGCTGAGGTTCTGGTTCCGGTCCGTGCTGAGGTTCCGGTCCGTGCTGAGGTTCTGGTCCGTGCTGAGGTTCCGGTCCCGGTGCTGAGGTTCTGGTCCCGGTGCTGAGGTTCCGGTCCGTGCTGAGGTTCCGGTCCGTGCTGAGGTTCCGGTCCGTGCTGAGGTTCCGGTCCGTGCTGAGGTTCCGGTCCGTGCTGAGGTTCTGGTCCCGGTGCTGAGGTTCCGGTCCGTGCTGAGGTTCTGGTCCGTGCTGAGGTTCTGGTCCCGGTGCTGAGGTTCTGGTCCGTGCAGGCTCCTGTCCCGCGGCGTGGACGTGTCGGCGCTGTTCGGGGACGTGGTCATGGCGTGCTCCTCGGGGGACGCGGTCCAGAAGAAGCTGGCCTACGTGTTCCTGTGCGCATGCGCCGCCCGGCAGCCCGAGCTGTCGCTGCTGCTCGTCAACACGCTGCGGAGGGACAGCGAGGACCGCGACCCGGCGGTGCGCCGCCTGGCGCTGAGGAGCATGGGCAGCCTGCGGTGAGGGGCGCGGCCACGCGGCACGCGCGACCAGCTGGAGGCTTGATCTCTCCGCCCTCTCTCTCTCCCCCCCTCTCCCTGTCTCCCCCCCAGGTTGCCCAGCCTGGTGCAGTACCTGCAGCAGCCTCTGGCTTCAGGCTTGAGGGACAGAGCTGCTTGTGTTCGTCGTGTTGCTGTTCTGGGCTGGGCCAAGATCCACCAGCTGCTACCTGAGACAGGTGAGACACACACACACACACACACACACACACACTGAGACACACACACACTGAGACACACACACACTGAGACACACACACACTGAGACACACACACACAGACACACACACACTGAGACACACACACACTGAGACACACACACACACACTGAGACACACACACTGAGACACACACACACTGAGACACACACACACTGAGACACACACACACACACTGAGACACACACACACACTGAGACACACACACACACTGAGACACACACACACACACACACTGAGACACACACACACTGAGACACACACACACAATGTGTTATGGATCATGTGTTATGGATCATGTGTTATTGATCATGTGTTATGGATCATGTGTTATTGATCATGTGTTATTCATCATGTGTTATGGATCATGTGTTATTGATCATGTGTTATTCATCATGTGTTATGGATCATGTGTTATTCATCATGTGTTATGGATCATGTGTTATTGATCATGTGTTATTGATCAGAAGGTGTTGTTATGGATCATGTGTTATTGATCATGCGTTATTGATCATGTTATGGATCATGTGTTATTACCTTCGCATTGAAAATGCCGGAAGGTTATGTTTTGATCGCCGTGTATTTATTTATTTATTTATTTATTTGTATGCGTGTTATTCGCTAATCTCAAAAAGTATTTAACCGAATCGCATGAAATTTGGTGGGATGATTGTTTATTTTCCGGGGACTAGTTGATTAGATTTTGGGATCGATCGGGTCAAAGGTCAAGGTCATGGAAAGGTCACTCTATTTTTACCATAGCACGATACATTTTTGTCCAATTGGCATGCAACTAATGCCAAAATGTTCATAATTCAATGCCCAATCTTGTGATATGCGAAGGTATGCGCTCTACCGAGTGCCCATTCTAGTTGATCATGTGTTATTGATCAGTGTTATGGATCATGTGTTATTGATCATGTGTTATGGATCAGAAGGTGTTGTTATTGATCACATGAGGTATCTGGTCACTGAACTCTCCAGACGCGTCCGTGGTGAACGAGCTGTACGGGCTGCTGAGGGACCCGGACCCCGTTGTCATGGTGAACTGCCTCAGGGCTCTGGAGGAGGTCCTAAAGGAGGAGGGGGGCGTGGCCATCAACAAGCCAATCACACACCACCTCCTCAACAGGTGAGAGGGATGAAGGTTATCTCTTTCATCAGGGTCACGTATGAGGGATGCCTGTGTTCAGCATAACGATGCTATGCTAACGACGCAGCTGATGACCTTTATTCTTTAATCTGAGCACAAACACAAAGTTCAACCTCTGAGCCGCTGAGTGGGAAACGCTGACCTCCAGGGGGTCCACGACACCAGGAGATACGAGTAAGACAGGCAGACAGACAGGTAGACAGACAGGTTGACAGGTAGACACTAGTGAGGACAGTGCAAGTGGGATGAGGTCTCTAGGGTCCTGAGGGTCCGTGGGGGGTCCTGAGGGTCTCCATGTCTCCTCCAGGCTGAAGCAGTGTGACATGTGGGGTCAGTGTGAGGTCCTGAGGGTCCTCCAGCGGTACCGGCCCCAGTCGGAGGACGAGCTGTTCGACATCCTGTCCCTGCTGGACGCCTCTCTGCTCAGCCCCCACCCCCCCGTCATGGCGGCCACGCTGAGCCTCTTCCTGGGCCTCTGCTCCGGCCTGCCCGCCGTCAGCCTGGCGGCGCTGGAGCGCGTGCGGGGCCCCCTGCTGGCCGCCTGCGGGAGCGCGTCCAGAGAGACCCGGTTCACGGCCCTGTGCCACATACAGGTAACTATCTGATGTTAGCAATGATAATAATCATCATATTATTAATAGTAATAAATATAAATCTTCTCCTCATGACCATCCTGAGTTATTAAGGAGCAGCTGGGGGTTTAGCGCCTTGCTCGAGGACACTTCAACATGAACTATGGGAGAGTGGGCATGGGACCGGGGACCTGGTGGTTACCATGACGACCACTCTGACCGACAGCCTCAATAATGAGGAAATGGAATCCAGGTTATAATACTGCAGGAATATCTACCGGTCGTCATGCCGATGGGTTCTGAGAGGGGCGGGGCCAAGGGGCGGGGCCACGACTGCATTGTCTTACGCATGATAAGAACCAGGCTTCACGGCCAGAGGCAAAGCACATGCTCAGGGACCTGTTGAGTCTCAGGGACCTGTTGAGTCTCAGGGACCCTGTTGAGTCTCAGGGACCTGTTGAGTCTCAGGACCCTGTTGAGTCTCAGGACCCTGTTGAGTCTCAGGGACCTGTTGAGTCTCGGGGACCCTGTTGATGCCCTTGTGTTCCTCAGCTGCTGCTGCGTTCCCTCCCCGGCCTCATGGGGGCGCACTACAAGCGTTTTTTCTGCAGCTACGCTGAGCCGGCCTACATCAAGCAGAGGAAGATGCAGGTGAGTCCATCACCTGGTGGACTAAGGAGACCCTCAGGTCCCCAGGAGCACAACTAAAGCCGCTGTGCTGCAGGTGTTGGTGGAGCTGGTGAACGATGACAACGTAGACCTGATCCTGGACGAGCTGAGAGGATACTGCACCGACGTCAGCCCGGACACGGCCCAGGCTGCCATCAGCGCCATAGGTACACGCTCTAGTGGGGCAACATGGTACTACACGCTCTAGTGGGGCAACATGGTACTACAAGCTCTCTAGTGGGGTAATATGGTACTACACGCTCTAGTGGGGTAACATGGTACTACAAGCTCTCTAGTGGGGTAACATGGTACTACAAGCTCTCTAGTGGGGTAACATGGTACTACAAGCTCTCTAGTGGGGTAACATGGTACTACAAGCTCTCTAGTGGGGTAACATGGTACTACAAGCTCTCTAGTGGGGTAACATGGTACTACAAGCTCTCTAGTGGGGTAACATGGTACTACAAGCTCTCTAGTGGGGCAATATGGTACTACAAGCTCTCTAGTGGGGTAACATGGTACTACAAGCTCTCTAGTGGGTAATATGGTACTACAAGCTCTCTAGTGGGTAATATGGTATTACAAGCTGTCTAGTGGGGTAACATGGTACTACAAGCTCTCTAGTGGGTAATATGGTACTACAAGCTCTCTAGTGGGTAATATGGTACTACAATGTCTCTAGTGGGGTAATATGGTACTACAAGCTCTCTAGTGGGTAATATGGTACTACAATGTCTCTAGTGGGGTAACATGGTACTACAAGCTCTCTAGTGGGTAATATGGTACTACAAGCTCTCTAGTGGGGCAATATGGTACTACAAGCTCTCTAGTGGGGTAACATGGTACTACAAGCTCTCTAGTGGGTAATATGGTACTACAAGCTCTCTAGTGGGTAATATGGTACTACAAGCGCTCTAGTGGGGCAATATGGTACTACAAGCTCTCTAGTGGGGTAACATGGTACTACAGGCTCTCTAGTGGGGTAATATGGTACTACAAGCTCTCTAGTGGGGTAACATGGTACTACAAGCTCTCTGGTGGGGTAACATGGTACTACAAGCTCTCTAGTGGGGTAATATGGTACTACAAGCCCTCTAGTGGGGTAACATGGTACTACAAGCTCTCTAGTGGGTAATATGGTACTACAAGCTCTCTAGTGGGGTAACATGGTACTACAAGCTCTCTAGTGGGTAATATGGTACTACAAGCTCTCTAGTGGGGTAACATGGTACTACAAGCTCTCTAGTGGGGTAACATGGTACTACAAGCTCTCTAGTGGGGTAACATGGTACTACAAGCTCTCTAGTGGGGTAACATGGTACTACAAGCTCTCTAGTGGGGTAACATGGTACTACAAGCCCTCTAGTGGGGTAATATGGTACTACACGCTCTTCATAACAATTAACGTTTGTTTCCTGATAATATTTCTCACGGTTCCTGTTTGATTGGTTGCAGGTCGTATTGGGCGGAGCTACAGCGACAGATGCCTGGAGATCCTCACTGGACTGCTGGGGCTCAAACAGGAGCTCATCACCTCTGGTAGAACACACACACACACACACACACACACACACACACACACGTTCACACACACGTTCACATTGTGCCCCCCCCCCCCAGCGGTGGTCCAGACCATGTGTGATCTGGTCTGGGTCTGTCCTCAGTGCAGCGACGCCGTGTGTTCGTCTCTAGAGGGAAGTGAGGACATCCTGCAGGAGAGCCAGGTGAGAGACCGCTACACACCTAGAGGTTTATAAAAGACTCTGCTGGGTCCACGTGAGCAGGTCTCTGCTGGGTCCACATGAGCAGGTCTCTGCTGGGTCCACATGAGCAGGTCTCTGCTGGGTCCACATGAGCAGGTCTCTGCTGGGTCCAGGTGAGCAGGTCTCTGGTGGGTCCAGGTGAGCAGGTCTCTGGTGGGTCCACGTGAGCAGGTCTCTGCTGGGTCCACGTGAGCAGGTCTCTGGTGGGTCCACGTGAGCAGGTCTCTGCTGGGTCCACGTGAGCAGGTCTCTGCTGGGTCCACGTGAGCAGGTCTCTGCTGGGTCCAGGTGAGCAGGTCTCTGGTGGGTCCACGTGAGCAGGTCTCTGCTGGGTCCACGTGAGCAGGTCTCTGCTGGGTCCACGTGAGCAGGTCTCTGCTGGGTCCACGTGAGCAGGTCTCTGGTGGGTCCAGGTGAGCAGGTCTCTGCTGGGTCCACGTGAGCAGGTCTCTGGTGGGTCCACGTGAGCAGGTCTCTGGTGGGTCCAGGTGAGCAGGTCTCTGGTGGGTCCAGGTGAGCAGGTCTCTGGTGGGTCCAGGTGAGCAGGTCTCTGCTGGGTCCACGTGAGCAGGTCTCTGGTGGGTCCAGGTGAGCAGGTCTCTGCTGGGTCCACGTGAGCAGGTCTCTGGTGGGTCCAGGTGAGCAGGTCTCTGCTGGGTCCACGTGAGCAGGTCTCTGGTGGGTCCACGTGAGCAGGTCTCTGGTGGGTCCACGTGAGCAGGTCTCTGGTGGGTCCAGGTGAGCAGGTCTCTGGTGGGTCCACGTGAGCAGGTCTCTGGTGGGTCCAGGTGAGCAGGTCTCTGGTGGGTCCAGGTGAGCAGGTCTCTGGTGGGTCCAGGTGAGCAGGTCTCTGGTGGGTCCAGGTGAGCAGGTCTCTGGTGGGTCCACGTGAGCAGGTCTCTGGTGGGTCCACGTGAGCAGGTCTCTGGTGGGTCCGGGTGAGCAGGTCTCTGCTGGGTCCACGTGAGCAGGTCTCTGGTGGGTCCACGTGAGCAGGTCTCTGGTGGGTCCAGGTGAGCAGGTCTCTGGTGGGTCCACGTGAGCAGGTCTCTGGTGGGTCCAGGTGAGCAGGTCTCTGGTGGGTCCACGTGAGCAGGTCTCTGGTGGGTCCACGTGAGCAGGTCTCTGGTGGGTCCACGTGAGCAGGTCTCTGGTGGGTCCACGTGAGCAGGTCTCTGGTGGGTCCGGGTGAGCAGGTCTCTGCTGGGTCCACGTGAGCAGGTCTCTGGTGGGTCCAGGTGAGCAGGTCTCTGGTGGGTCCACGTGAGCAGGTCTCTGGTGGGTCCACGTGAGCAGGTCTCTGGTGGGTCCACGTGAGCAGGTCTCTGGTGGGTCCACGTGAGCAGGTCTCTGGTGGGTCCACGTGAGCAGGTCTTGGTAGGCCATGTTCTGAGGTCCTCTGTCGGTTCTCTTCAGGGCAGGCGGGCGTTGCTGTGGCTGCTGGCCTCCTACGGGCAGCGGCTCTCTAGCGCCCCCTACACCTTGGAGGGCTTCATCGACGGCGTGAGGAGCGAGGCCTCGCTGGGGGTCAAGATGGAGCTGCTGACCGCCACCATGAGGCTGTTCCTGAGCCGGCCGGCCGAGACCCAGGACATGCTGGGCCGGCTGCTGCACTACTGCATCGGTGAGTCCCCTTCAAGCCGGACCTGAAGGTCACGCTGAAGGGCGCCTGGACATGCTGCACCGCTGCAGTTCCTCAAATGGCCACTTGAGGCTTCAACTGTGTGTGTGTGTGTGCGTGTGCGTGCTGCTTCCAGAGGAGCAGGCTGACATGTGTGTGCGTGACCAGGCTCTTCTCTACTACCGCCTGTTGCATTGTGGGATAGACCAGACTCAGAAGGTCCTCCAGGGTCAGAGGTCAGACCCGTCTCTGGGCGTTCTGATTGGCCGCCCCGCGGAGCCCATCAACCAATGGGCACGCAGCTTCAACACGCTGGAGCCTCTGAGGCAGACCGGCGTAGAGCCAGAGCCCGCCAGCAGGGGGAGCCCGGAACATGTGACCTTTGACCCCAAGCTCTCAGACACACAGAGCTGCAGCCATGGAGAGGACATGGACCTGGGTGAGTGAAGACGTCCAAAGGTTGTGTTCCGTATCGAGTGTGAGGACCAATCAGATGCCAGCTGCTGCGCCCTGTGAGCACACTGATAAGGGTTTACAACAACGCTGCAGAGAGGGCCAGAGGTCACGTCCAGAGAGGGCCAGAGGTCACGTCCAGAGAGGGCCAGAGGTCACGTCCAGAGAGGGCCAGAGGTCACGCCCAGAGAGGGCCAGAGGTCACGCCCAGAGAGGGCCAGAGGTCACGTCCAGAGAGGGCCAGAGGTCACGTCCAGAGAGGGCCAGAGGTCACGTGCAGAGAGGGCCAGAGGTCACGCCCAGAGAGGGCCAGAGGTCACGCCCAGAGAGGGCCAGAGGTCACGCCCAGAGAGGGCCAGAGGTCACGCCCACAGAGGGCCAGAGGTCACGTCCACAGAGGGCCAGAGGTCACGTCCACAGAGGGCCAGAGGTCACGTCCACAGAGGGCCAGAGGTCACATCCAGAGAGGGCTAGAGGTCACGTGCAGAGAGGGCCAGAGGTCACGTGCAGAGAGGGCCAGAGGTCACGTCCAGAGAGGGCCAGAGGTCACGTCCACAGAGGGCCAGAGGTCACGTCCACAGAGGGCCAGAGGTCACGTCCACAGAGGGCCAGAGGTCACGTCCACAGAGGGCCAGAGGTCACGTCCACAGAGGGCCAGAGGTCACATCCAGAGAGGGCTAGAGGTCACGTGCAGAGAGGGCCAGAGGTCACGTCCAGAGAGGGCCAGAGGTCACTTTCAGAGAGGGCCAGAGGTCACGTCCAGAGGTCACGTCCAGAGAGGGCCAGAGGTCACGTCCAGAGAGGGCCAGAGGTCACGTCCAGAGAGGGCCAGAGGTCACGTGCAGAGAGGGCCAAAGGTCACGTCCAGAGAGGGCCAGAGGTCACGTCCAGAGAGGGCCAGCAGCCTCAAGGCCGCAAAGCTCCTCTCCTGAGTTATGAGCAGATTTAAATATAAGCATGTACATGAAATGGTTTTGTTTTTGTTTATTTGACCTTTTTAGAATCTTCTGGTAGATTTTGTCTCGTTTGTTTAAAATGTTAAACTGTTAAACTCAACTCTGCATCCTAAATGAGTTTCTACCTTCTGGGGTCCATCTTTAATCGGTCCTCTCTTGGTCCTCCATGTCTTCTCCAGGCTCAGACGCTGGCTTTACCTCCTCTGCTGAGGGCCCGGCCCCCCTCAGCCTGTCCCTGGCCCCGGCCCTGAGCCCGGAGGACTTTGAGCGTGTGTGGATGCAGCGACGTGCAGATCAAGGTGATTAAACCACAGGAGGTCCTCATGACTACAGCCGCCTGTCCATGGACCTCAGGGTCCTTCAGGGTCCTTCATGGACCTCAGGGTCCTTCAGGGTCCTTCATGGACCTCAGGGTCCTTCATGGTCCTTCATGGACCTCAGGGTCCTTCATGGACCTCAGGGTCCTTCAGGGTCCTTCAGGGTCCTTCATGGACCTCAGGGTCCTGAGACGTCTCCAAGTGGACTTACTCTGAAGTCCATGAGATCCTTCAGTTGGTCTGATTAGTTCATCTTGTTATGTGGCGTCCAGGTGCTGAGGAGGAGGAGCAGGAGCAGCAGCAGGAGGAGGAGGAGGAGCAGCAGCAGGAGGAGGAGCAGGAGCAGCAGCAGGAGGAGGAGGAGGAGGAGCAGCAGCAGGAGCAGCAGCAGGGCTATGCGTGCCTGGAACAGCACCTCCCCCTCCCGGGCCTGGCCCGCTGCCCCCCCCCCAGCCTGCAGGCGGCTATGCAGCTGGTCCACATCCAGACGGTGGCCTTCACGCCCCCCCACACACGGCCCTGGAGGGTCTACCTGTACACACACACACACCACACACACACCGGCAGCTCGCTCATCACCGGAGAGCTGCTGGGCACCGGGGGGGGGGAGGGGGGGGTCAGAGTGACCCTCAGGCAGCAGCCCAGAGACCAGGAGGCGCTGGAGGCCTTCATGTCCATCCTCACCACCGTGCTGCACACGGTCCTCAGAGAGCAGCTGATGTGAGCGCACACACACACACGCTGGAGGTCACCTTGGGTCAGGGTCTCCTCACAGGAAGCTTGCAACAGGAAGTGGTCATGTCTGCCTGAGGCGCAGTGACCTCTGAGTGACCTCTGAAGGTCAAAGTCCCTTCATAATAAAGACCGTGGCTCCTCCTGGCTGTGTGTTGTTAGAAGTGGGACAAATAAATGCGAATTTCTCCGGGGTTGGAAGTTCAACAGGGGGTCCGTGGACCAGGCGGGGAAGTACCGAACCCGCAACGTTAGAACTAAAACAGATCTAAGGAGACCCCAGGTCCATGAGACGACAACGACAGGAAAGCAACCAGGCGTCCATCAGGCCGACGGGGAGAGGCTGGAAGGTCAAACAAAAGAGTCACGGCCATCGCTGGGACGATAAGCAGAGAGCCAGGTACGAGAGAACAAGGGTCCTGAGTGGTCATCTTAGGCGTTTACAACCGGGGACCCTCTGACTGAACTCACTCAGGGGCCCCACGTCGACACCAGATGTAAACATGGCACCTCTTGTGATATTCAAATGAAGACCCGTTATAATTGTGTGTTCTGAGCCCATAGCCCAACCATATGGGCCCAAGGGGATAATACTGCGGAGTGAATGAACACAAGTTAACCTGCCTGTAGATCAATGTTCTTATGATAATGTAATCTATGTCTCCCATATGTTCTGAGTCCCTACCCCCGGTTGTAGTGTGTTCTGGGTCACCGCCCAGGTGGTGAAGTCTCACAGGGTCTGGAAGGAGCTGTAAAGAGGGTACTTCCCCTAAGAGCCTGAGAGATAAGATGAGACACCCGGGGGACGTATGTCCGGTAAAAGTAGGATGAGCCAGAGGGTATAAAACAGTGGTCACCAACCTTTTTGAGCCCAAGATCCCTGACCTCCGCCTTCATGACCGGCAAGATCTACCTTTGAGGCGTTGAGAGAAAACGACGGTCCAGACTGGACTTCCAACTTTTTATTTGGCCTAATTGTCATTTTGGTCCAGCGTTCAAATTTATGTGACCAGGTACACAGAATTTAAGTGTAATATAACAAGTAAGATATTTGTTAACCGCACACAATATGAACAAGAAAAAACACATTTGCAATGAGCAGCTGGATGAACTACCAATATAAATGTTGTATTTGTTTACATTACAGCACAACACTGACAACATGATCAGTCAGTGCAACTCATGTAAGTTCAGCTCTCATCATAATGCCATCAAGTCATGTGACTCCAGTCAGTGTGATGGCTGTGACTGAACTCTGTCTGTGAGCTTGTAGTTAGTTCATAAGCACAGACAGACAGTCTGAGGCCGTCTGTCAGCTGTCTGTCAGTCATCCAGCTCCTGGTCTTTGATTTGGTGATTTTCTCAACTTCACTGACAAGTTTTTTGGGGCAAAATTGGTATTCATGAAAGTTTTCTCATCTGGGATTGGTTCTGAACTCAGACCGTTGGTGATTACGTTCACATCAGCTCTACAGACATCCTCAGATTTAAATAATTTTCATCATAATAAATGAGAATCACCATTTGTGACTCCTGCATCTGTCCCTTTTCAAATAATAGAATAAATGCAATTGCAATCACTTTCAAGTAAACCAGATTGCTCTATCAGACAAGAACAAAAAGCTCAATGTTGAGCTTTTGTTTTGAAGGACAACAGCAGAAAAGCCGAACTCACGGAGGTAAGACCTGGCAAGTCGCCAAGAATCTCGGCTGTCGCGCATGCGCAGGCGTAACCTGTTAATGCCGTAACGTAAACATGTACACGAAGGTACAGGCATTTCAACATGTATTTATTGATGACTTAGTTTTATGTCGGTGTACTTTGAGCTTGTGTAATATGTTAAGTTATCAATAAAGGTCTTTCTGCATTTCCCCTGCGCCCCACCTGTCGTGGTACGTTCCCTCTTTCGGGGCGCACAGCTGACAACACGGCTGTGTAAGCGAACCCGTTTTCAGGCGTTCATGAATCAGGCGGAGATCTTTTCTGACCTCAATCTTCCAGTCAGAAAGAAAACATTTCAGAAGACACCTCAGAAAATGTTCGAAAACAAGGAACAATGTGTTTCTGAATTTATTTTCATTTTATTTTGGAGATCGACAGAGAACGTCTCCGAGATCGACCGGTCGAGATCGACCGGTCGATCTCGACCGACGGGTTGGCGACCACTGGTATAAAAGGTGACGAACAAGAGGAGCAAAAGGCTTCCGTGAGAGAACTCGATACAGACGTGTACTTTGTTCACTTCTTCTTCCTGTTTTTGAATAAAATACTTGCTGCCTTGCAGTCTTAAAACTTTACCCTCGGTTTGTGGACCTACTTTTTTGCGACGCCTATTTCTTCACCTGTCGACCCACCCGAGGAGACCGAAGGCAGAGACCAGAGAGCGGACCCCGCAGCCCCCGAGGTGAGTGAGCTACATCCGCACGGCTACACCCACTGACCTCAGCTACCAGGGCACAGACTGAGTCCTCACACCTCTCCACTGACATGTACTGACGAGAGATATCGCTGCAGCTGGTGGACCTCCGGCTCTCGGCCGAGCCGTGGTTGGTTCCGGGACCGAGAGAGGGACTCGTGACCCTCGAGTCCTCGTCGCGGAGTTTGTCCTAAACATAGAATATGAATAAGTGTCCCGCCAGCCGCTTTACGAGCCTTGTACCCTCGAGCGTGTTGGGGGGAGACCAGATAATTGAATACCCGGCGTTTTTCTCCGCGGAGATCGTTCTGAGTTCTGACATCATCCGGGGTGTCGCGCGCCGAGCAGAGCAGCTACCGCTGTCGATGTGCACGCGCGGCGCTCATCAGGCCCGAACGGTCGCAGAATCATAGAGAGGGAGTTCCTGATCTCCGCCTCCCCCCCCCGGAGCACGGTCACCCTCGCTCGAGCTCCTCGTTCGCCCTCGACGAGCAAGGCGAGGATACCGTCAACCGGGGTGACCGTCAGACGAGAGGCCGGGCATCGTGACCCGTGGCCCCGCGTCCTCTCCGGAGCGCAGGTGGTCAGCGCCGGTGAAGCGCTGCGCGTCGCCGACGGGCTTTAAGACAGTTTTCTGCACTTCTGTCCTGAGAGCTTACTTCCCTCAATAAAGTTACCGGTGTGAGCCGACTCGCACCTCAAACCCGCCCCCTCTCTCCCCTCCCCTCTCTCCTCTCCCCACACAAGAATAAGCGGCGTCGCTTTTCTTTCCTCCTCCACCCGAGGCGATCGAATCGTTGCGCACGTCTTAACAGTGGTTACCTGTGAGTTACCTGTGGGTTACCTGTGAGTTACCTTTGGTCCACATTTTCATATTCACAAGGAGGCGGTCACGGGTCAACAGTGACGACACACCTTGATCAAATGAAGCAAGGCCACCTGCTGGCTTGTTCCACGCCCTGCGCATGCGCGGAGGAGCATTGGAAGGAAGCCACCTGGGGACACTTCCTCTGGGTGAGCGCGCGAGTCCTCGTGTCCTCTGTCCTCGCCCGTGATGCCGTAGAGGCTCTTCTCTTGAGGAGCGCGTGCCCGCAGTGTGAGGTGAGTGGACCGGAGTTCGGTCGGTACCGTCAGAGCCGCCTCCACGCAGCGGGGGCGCGCGCAGCCCGTTCAATGCCCCGTGTTGTCGTTGTTGTCCGTGTGTCGGTACCGCGGTGCAGTGTGTGTGTGTGTGTGTGTGTGGGGTGGGGGTGGGGGGGGGGGGGGGGGTCGCACAGCGGAGGGTTACATCGTGAACAAAGTAGTCCTCATGTGAAGTGGAGCCGCTTTACAGAGTGTTGCTCTCAGACGCACCTGCCCTGTCAGTCACGTTGGCCACGCCCCCTCCACGCGGTACCGGCAACATGGTTTTGATTGGTTCTCAGCCCATGACGCGGGTATCTGACCCGGTTTAAACGACCCGGGTCCTTTCTGGACTCGAGTGATCACGCGCCGCTCTGCCCTCACGCGCCGCTCTGCCCTCACGCGCCGCTCTGCCCTCACGCGCCGCTCTGCCAGTCACGCGCCGCTCTGTCTCGGTGACGTCACCAGCTTTCCCGTGTAACGAGTCTTCTCTAATAAAGATAAAACCTCCTGAGCTTCACTTGTGATTCATTTTGTGTTTAACTTTAATTACTTTATGTTGTAATAAACTTAAATAACCTTTAATTACTTTATGTTGTAATCATTGTGTGTGTGTGTCAGGAAAATGGGACGTCTTTCAAAGAAGAATGTTCTGGCAGTGGTGCTCCTCATTGGAGTGATGTACATTCTTAACTTCCTATTTGCTGTGAGTAACACACACAGACACACAGACACACACAGACACACACGCACACACACTCACATACACACACACTCACACTCTCAGACACACTCAGACACACTCACACACACTCCCAGTCTGGTCCCCCCAGTACGGCTGATCCTGATCTATGGGTCCTGATCCATGGGTCCTGATCCAGATCCATGGGTCCTGATCCAGGCTGACCCAGATCAACATGTGCTCTGCAGGGCCGGATGATGTCACGTGACCTGGTCCCTCAGGAGTTGACCTTCGGGGCTCAGAGGTCGGTGAGCGAGGCCTCGTGGGTGGAGCGGGGCGGCTACCTGCCCCTCAACGTGACCTACCGGCTCCTGGCCGGGGCCCCGAGGGCCCCGCAGAGTGAGTCACTGACGGCTTAGTGAGTCACTAACTGCTTAGTGAGTCACTGTGACGGCTTCGTGAGTCACTGACGGCTTAGTGAGTCACTGACGGCTTAGTGAGTCACTGACGGCTTCGTGAGTCACTGTGACGGCTTAGTGAGTCACTGTGACGGCTTAGTGAGTCACTGTGACGGCTTAGTGAGTCACTGACAGGTTAGTGAGTCACTGTGACGGCTTAGTGAGTCACTGACGGCTTCGTGAGTCACTGACGGCTTAGTGAGTCACTGACGGCTTCGTGAGTCACTGACGGCTTCGTGAGTCACTGTGACGGCTTCGTGAGTCACTGTGACGGCTTCGTGAGTCACTGACAGGTTAGTGAGTCACTGACGGCTTAGTGAGTCACTGTGACGGCTTAGTGAGTCACTGACAGGTTAGTGAGTCACTGTGACGGCTTAGTGAGTCACTGACGGCTTCGTGAGTCACTGACGGCTTCGTGAGTCACTGACGGCTTCGTGAGTCACTGACGGCTTCGTGAGTCACTGACGGCTTAGTGAGTCACTGTGACGGCTTCGTGAGTCACTGACGGCTTCGTGAGTCACTGACGGCTTAGTGAGTCACTGACGGCTTAGTGAGTCACTGTGACGGCTTAGTGAGTCACTGACAGGTTAGTGAGTCACTGTGACGGCTTAGTGAGTCACTGACGGCTTAGTGAGTCACTGACGGCTTCGTGAGTCACTGACGGCTTAGTGGCCCTCAGCAGATGAAGGGGGCCATCATGGCGTGGTGGACCACATGGTGGCCCTCAGCAGATGAAGGGGGCCATCATGGTGTGGTGGACCACATGGTGGCCCTCTAGTGGCCCTCAGCAGATGAAGGGGGCCATCATGGCGTGGTGGACCACATGGTGGCCCTCTAGTGGCCCTCAGCAGATGAAGGGGGCCATCATGGCGTGGTGGCCCTCTAGTGGCCCTCAGCCGATGAAGGGGGCCATCATGGCGTGGTGGCCCTCTAGTGGCCCTCAGCCGATGAAGGGGGCCATGTGTTCCAGGGTTCCTGTCCATCGGCATGTCCTCCGTGAGGAGGCGCAGGGGCAGCTACCTCCTCCCCACGCTGAGCTCCCTGTTCCTGCAGTCCTCCTCCGAGGAGCGCTCCTCCATGGTGGTGGTGGTGCTGCTGGCCGACTTCGACGTCAGCTGGAGGATCCGCACGGCGAGGGACATCCAGACGGCGTTCGCTGTGGAGCTGGACCAGGGCCAGCTGGTGGTCCTCCATGTTCCTCAGGACCAGTACCCCTCTGTCACAGGTACTGTGGACCAAGTCGGGTCCACATGACTCACATGTCAGTGTTAGCTTGACGTGTATATAAGAATATAATATAAGAAGTGGGCGTGGTCACAGCGACGTCCCCCATTGGCTTGCTGCTTTGAAGCCATGAATGAAACATTGAGGCCGTGGCCATCTTGTTTTTCTGGAACCAGAAGTGAGACCACTGAATAAACTGAGGGAGACTTTCAGGGACTAAAATCACCCTCAGAATAGGGTACACTGTCAATAACCTGTAGCCCCGCCCCTAAAGCATCCCCTGCTCTACGGTCTGACTCTAAATAATGACATCATGCTGTATAGAAGAAGACTTGAAACTAGAGACTGAGACATAAACTCATGTTTACTGAGGGAAGTAGTCATGATATAGACTTCTATACAACCAGGAGTCGTCCCCTGGTGGTCAGGAGAGAGAATGCAGCTTGAACACATGAAGCATAGACTTCTATACAACCAGAGGAGTCGCCCCCTGGTGGTCAGGAGAGAGAATGCAGCTTGAACACATGACGCATAGACTTCTATACAACCAGAGGAGTCGCCCCCTGGTGGTCAGGAGGGAGAATGCAGCTTTAATACATGAAGCATATACTTCTATACAACCAGAGGAGTCGCCCCCTGGTGGTCAGGAGAGAGAATGCAGCTTTAAGGCTTTTCACAACTGGAGGCTGCAGCCTGGATACTAACGTGTCTCCTTGGTTCTCCTGCAGGTCTAAAGAGGAACTACAACGATGCTCCAGAAAGGGTCTCGTTCCGCTCCAAGCAGAACCTGGATTACTCTTTCCTGATCCACTACAGTGCCGGTCTTGGCAGATACTACCTCCAGCTGGAGG
Organism: Pseudoliparis swirei; assembly: GCF_029220125.1. Taxonomy (NCBI): domain Eukaryota; kingdom Metazoa; phylum Chordata; class Actinopteri; order Perciformes; family Liparidae; genus Pseudoliparis; species Pseudoliparis swirei. Next base: position 457,018 of record NC_079396.1, on the reverse strand, counting down.
ATGATGTCTCCGCCGCAAAAAATTTCCTGTCCGTCATCAGGAGGCGCGTTGCCGAGCAAGAGGAGAAGAAGACCACCTGGGCCATGCTGGAATTCTCAGTCCTCGGCTACATTGGCAAACTCTACAAATCCGCCCATCTTCCTCTCCTGGCCCGCTTCCTCTTCCTCTTCTACCAGGAAATGCCGTGCGACTGGTTAATGGCTCGCTTCCGAGAGTTGCTGACACAAAAGGAACCGATCGTATTCAAACCCTCCCTGTTCCAACATATGGGGACGTACTCCTCGTTCCAAGGGACACACAACAGGCTGAAGGACAAGGACTTCGACGAGGAGTCCTCCACCAACCCTCCAGCCCAGGTTTACTCCGACATGTCCACCTACCAGAACCAATACCCCAAACTGGCCTGGGACCGTGACGGGTTCTTCTGGGGACGCTCCCCAGGAAACGGAAGTTATCTCACTGCAGTTCTCACGGACCCTGCGGTCGTGACGGGGATCTTTGTAGAAACCGGATCCGAGGGCAAAGACCTCCTTCGGTCCGCTCGGGTGGAGATCGGCCGTGACGTGATTACCACCGACAGAGGGGAGAAGAGTTGTGAGGAGTTTGAGTCCGTCGGGATGTTAGAGAACGGGAGGTTTGAGGAGCTGGGGCTGGACAGAAGGTACCCGGCTGCCTCTTCCTGTCTCAGGGTGATGGTCACCGCGGGCCAGAAGGACTGGGTGATCATCAAGAGGATCCGGATCACCACAAAGTAGAGGACGGCAAACCCCGAGGGATGTGTTCATCTGTCATGTGACCTGTATGCCTTGTTCAACACGATGTACCAACAGTGCCCAATGAAACCGTGTCAATAACAACGCGTTTGATTCCTCTTTGCTAAACGGACTGTTCTTGTTTCTAAGTCTTCAGCCTCAAAGTTCTTTAACACTCATCGTTCACCCATTCACACACTGAAGGGAGGGGCTACCGTGTGAGGTACACCTGATGGGAGGGGCTACCGTGTGAGGTACACCTGATGGGAGGGGCTACCATGTGAGGTACACCTGATGGGAGGGGCTACTATGTGAGGTAGCTCGTCCCATCAGGACTAACATTCATACGCCATAGGCACAGCTACAGGGTAACATCAACATGGACTGGTGGAGCCGGGGATGGAACCGTTGACCCTCTGGTTGGAGGACGACCCTGACCACTGAACTCCCCATGAGGTTTCCTATCTGCCATAATATGGAACTCCAGGGGCCAGAAGTATGATGGGATGGTTGCGTTGGTGTTGTTTATTCTAATTCCCTAGCTCAGGCTTCAGAGTCCAAGGCTCCAGCTTTGGAAGCCGTGTGATTTCTTGACGCTCTTCAGGTTCGGACAGTTCCAGATGAACTTGATGCAGTTTGTGTAATATTACTTCAACAGCAGTTCTCCACCATGTACCCTCAGACCTGCAGCTCAAAGGCCACCCACCTGCTGAGGGACGGTTACCTAGCAACAGGGACATCTTAGAGGAGGCCGACGGAAAGGTCTGGAACACCTCGGCCCACACAGCGTTCATTGTTATGCAGAGGTTACTCCATCATACCTCTGGATCGGGCCTGAGGAGACCACCGGCCTCTGGTGGAATGTTGTGGAGGAAGTGGCCGATGACATCACCCGTCTCGAGGAGGCGACCTGCAGCTCATCCACTGGTCAGAAGTAGGGATGCACCGGTCTGATCGGCGCCGATCCATATCGACCGATATTACCATTAGCGGTTTTGATCGGCGTTCTCAAAACGGCCGATCAGATGACGTAACATCTGCGAGAAAAACTATCAGACGTTTCAATCGCGGCGCAACGGAGACGATGCGCCCGGCGAGGGCCGCAGAGTGAGGTCAGAGGGGATCCTCACCACCGAGCGGCGTCCCCGTCCCCCGAGTTGAATCTCTGGGTCGACTCAGCCGACTCTCACATGTCTGCCCCTAGAGATGCTCACGGTAAACACATTCCATCGGGAGCTAAGAGGGTTCTGATAACGTTAGCAAAGGATTTAAGTGACAACATCCGGTTTTGCAAAGTTAGCGGAAAGAACCACGTGAAACAACATCCGTTTATCAAAATAAGATGTCGACAAATCATACGCTACTAGCATATAAAAGTAAACAATGAACTGATTTTGTATCTTTAGAGATCGTTTCTGAGATTTAGCTTAAATTATGCTAACATTAAAACATTTTTACTGGACCAAGGAAGAGTTTATAAAAATAAGTCTGACTTTTGTATGTTAAACAAAGTCCTGTATATAGATCTCCCCAAGAGTTCCAGGAAATGAATGATGCAGATGTGTTCCATACATGTTCTGAAATCCCCTATAATAGCAATCAATCAATTTTAATGTATCAATTAGGACATTTTTCAAAGTAAAAGTCCTAAATGTTTAAAGAAATCTGTAATTTCTTTAATGTTTGAGTTGCTTTATATATGTATTTCCTCATAGTCCTCATAGCAATAATACTACACAATAAATAGAATGCTTCAATTGACACCGTGATCGGTGATCGGCAGATACTGATTTCGGTGATCGGCACCAAAAACCTGATCGGTGCATCTCTAGTCAGAAGCTACATTTCACTACACGCTAATGGCTCATGTGCTCTCAGAGTTCACGAGGAATGCAGAGAACAGAGCCGGTTACCATGGGAACGTGTTATAGAACTTTATCCAAACGAAACTCTGAAGTGGAAACACGGTGTGTGGTCAGTGAGGGTCACGACCCCATGAGGGGGCGGCTGCTACCAGGTGGACCCTTCAGGGCTCATGATGGACCAATGAAGCCCTTCATCGGTGCGTCTGCTTCCTGCTCCGGGCAGAGCCCTCCATCCCCATTGGCTGCAGCGCCCTCCATCCCCATTGGCTGCAGCACCCTCCATCTCCATTGGCTGCAGCGCCCTCCATCCCCATTGGCTGCAGCGCCCTCCATCCCCATTGGCTGCAGCACCCTCCATCTCCATTGGCTGCAGCGCCCTCCATCTCCATTGGCTGCAGCGCCCTCCATCCCCATTGGCTGCAGCGCCCTCCATCCCCATTGGCTGCAGAGCCCTCCATCCCCATTGGCTGCAGAGCCCTCCATCCCCATTGGCTGCAGAGCCCTCCATCCCCATTGGCTGCAGAGCCCTCCATCCCCATTGGCTGCAGCGCCCTCCATCCCCATTGGCTGACAGGATGAAGACTAGAGTATGAGATTCACACATGAGAAGATAAGAAGAGCCGTTAGAGACGTTGTGGTAACATAAAGTCTTTAAAGCAACTTCATGATGAGTATGGGCTACCCAAAACACAGTTTTTCCGTTTCTTACAAATCCGTAGTTTCTTAAACTCTGTACCCCAATACAAAGAAGGTCGCGGACCAGAGCTGATCGAATCAGTGATTCATCAAGTCTGCCAGCTGAAGAGGAAAAAAACAAGCTATATTTATTATAAACTGCTCTCCTTAAAGCAACACTATGTAACTTTTGTACCTTAAAATAACAGCTTGAAAAAAATTGTGCCGCTACAATGACTTTTAATATGACGATTTGCATCTCCGCTATTGCCATCGGGGGTCTGTGGGGAAATAACTCCGCTATGTAAGATTCTGGAGCCGCCCGGTACATCCGGCGGATGTACTCGACCTGCTTTCTGGCAGTGATTACGCAATGTCATAAAGTGCCACTCCACGCTCGCAGCTACAGTATAAGGGCAGCTTTTTTATGTAGCTTTTTGGTGTTGTCAACAATATTGTATTCGATCACACGTACTCCACATTTGCAGTCCCCCAAAACAAAACTAAATGACTGCACACCCCCCCCCCCCAAAAAAAGCCGGAAAACAGCTGACCGACCAGGCGGAAACATGGCGAGGCGCCGCGTCCAATCCCCGCGCTCCTTCACCCTAGTCCGGTCGGTGCTGGGCCAGTTCAGTGTTCCTGCGCAGTCTTCTATTCGTGATCCCGCCCGTTGGTATGAATCCAAAATAGAAACAGTCGCCGGATTGCTGCCGTTCTGAGTCCGCCGCCTGTCAGCGCGCTCCAAACAAAAGAAACCTCGCGTCACCTCCCCCTCGTCACCTTTTATAACCCGTGACACGTACAAATAATAACAATAATAATATTATAATACAGGACAACACATGATCCCAACTCAATACAAGTGTATGCGAGGCTGCATCTATCGTAACTGGGTATTTACGACACTGAAGTAAACGTTAAATACCTAAAAACCTGAAGGGGGCGCTAAAAGGGAAAAACTACATAGTGGGGCTTTAAGTAAATTAAGTACTCGCAGCAGCAGACAATCATGGGAACAGGATCTTAAAACTACAATTACCGATCACCAATGGAAAACAATCATGTTAAATAGTAAACAAATATGTAGTAGTTACAAATCACAAGAAATTCAATTTAAAATTATACATAAATTACAAACTACCCCATATACTAGGAGCAAATATGATAAAGACTGTTCTGGCGTATGTATAAGGTGTAAGCAACATGTGGGAACTTATGTGCATTTAATTTGGCTCTGCCCGGAAATTAATAACTTTTGGATTGAAATTGGGAACCAAATATCCTCCATAATAAAATGTCCTATTGAGCTCAACCCTCTCATATGTATCCTAGGCTACACTCTGTCTCCCCTGTATTAAACAGACATAGGAGAATCCTCAGTCTTCTGTGGTCCTGCGCTCGTCTGTCTGTCCTCCAGCAGTGGATGGACAGCACCACCCCGTCTGTCTGTCCTCCAGCAGTGGATGGACAGCACCACCCCGTCTGTCTGTCCTCCAGCAGTGGATGGACAGCACCACCCCGTCTGTCTGTCTTCCAGCAGTGGATGGAGAGCACCACCTGCCTGTCTGTCCTCCAGCAGTGGATGGACAGCACCACCCGCCTGTCTGTCCTCCAGCAGTGGATGGACAGCACCACCGCCTGTCTGTCCTCCAGCAGTGGATGGACAGCACCACCCCGTCTGTCTGTCCTCCAGCAGTGGATGGACAGCACCACCCCGTCTGTCTGTCCTCCAGCAGTGGATGGACAGCACCACCCCGTCTGTCTGTCCTCCAGCAGTGGATGGACAGCACCACCCGCCTGTCTGTCCTCCAGCAGTGGATGGACAGCACCACCCGTCTGTCTGTCCTCCAGCAGTGGATGGACAGCACCACCCCGTCTGTCTGTCCTCCAGCAGTGGATGGACAGCACCACCCCGTCTGTCTGTAGTTGGCTTCACAATGTCCTCCAGCTGCTGCCACTGGAAAGACTCACACACGTCCTCCAAGGAGATATAAACGGGTTATTTTCCATCTGGAATCCTTTTATGGATTTTATTGGCGAGGACTATGCCGAAACCATAAGAAGAGGTTTTGCAATCTTGGGACCCAAGTGACTCTGTGAATGATGGTTATAGTTGGTTCAATATGGAAGATGATGATTTATGTTTTGTTGTTGTTGTTTTTTATTTATTTATTTTTCTTCCTTGTCTGATTGTCCGTATAGTTGGTTGTTTTGCAATTTTTTATTTATTCGGTTTTGATTGTCTGGTGTAACTTGTAAAAACTTAAAATGAAATGATTGAAAGAGACGTTGACTCGGCAGCCCGTCGGTGTGGTTGCTGCCTTGCTGATGGGCAGTGCCCCAGGTCCTCAGCCGAGCGAGGCCCTCCACTGAACACACACACACACACACACACATATTTAACAACGGAAACAAAAGTCCAAACCTAAGAACTTTGTGAAAGAAAAGTTGAAATTGAGGTTTTGTGGAATTAGCTTTGACCAAGTCTGTCCCTGAACGTTTATTAAAACTATAAACCGCTTGGTCCGTGTGTCCTGACGTCGGATGAGCAGCAGGGGGCGCAGCCGGAAACTGAATACACCGGAAGTCACAAACAACTTCCTGTCAGATCCGATCGATAGGCAACTTGTAATTTTCAGACCTCGGTCGTACATATTTATATTTAAATAGGTCTTCCACGACTCGAGGAGCTGCCCTGCCCGGTAGCGCGTGTTAGAGGACACCTCGTGACCAGAGAACCGTGTTGGAGTAGTGACCGGAAGTAGAACTGTTTATCTTCCGGGTCAGGAGCCGCCTGGAGAGGCTCTCTGCTAGCAGCGCGTGAAGCTACATGTCCGGCAGCCTTCGAGCTTCCTGAGTCCGGAGCGGACTCCGAGCCACTGGACCCACCGGGCCAAAACCTCACCGCCACCGAACCGAGACCTCACTGGGACCTCACCGGGACCTCACCGGGACCTCACCGCCACCGGGCCGGGACTTGTAGCGGGACTTCACCACTGAAGCTCCGGACATTTCCGTCGCTACCGTCGCGGTTCTACGGTCCCACAGAACAAGGACCCCGTTCTGCCGATGGTCCACGAGCCATGGAGGGTCCGTTGTTTCCTTCACCGGCCACCCGAGACGGGCTGGCGGCCGGCAGAGGCTCCGGCGGGGAGGCCGAGCCCGACCGGAACATGAAGACCCACTTCCGCGTGTGTCGCTTCATCATGGAGACAGGTAACAGGTTCCCCCGGTAACGGAACCTCACCGTGACGTCATGAAGCTCAGCTACTACGTGCACGTGATGCTTAGTATCGTGTATCTATATATGTGTGTGTGTGTGTGTGTGTCACGCGCTCAGGGGTGAAGCTG
>NC_079396.1:413597-449374 GCF_029220125.1 Pseudoliparis swirei | reverse complement strand
AAAGAAATACACACTAATTGTTGATCGTACTATAAATAATTCCGATGTGTCCGGACTGCTGGTCTAGGCACAGATGGCAAATAAAAAACCTTAAACCTTAAACCTTAAATATCCACAAAGAAATAAGAATACAATTGAATATGATTGTCTGGTTGATGTTTTCTGTCATTTGTGAGTCTTGTCGTTGCGTGTCTTCTTCGTACTTGACAATGTCTAAGAGTATATTCACTCTTCTCACTATTAATTGTCTGCATTGCCTGTACTAGGCACACCAGCAAATCAATAGGTATGATTTAGAATGATACAAAAACAAAAGAAACAAAGAAATACATACTAATTGTTGATAGTACAATAAATATCCACAGAGAAATAAGAATACAATTGAATATGATTGTCTGGTTGATGTTTTCTGTTTGATTTTTGTTCTAAAAATATAAGAAAACACTTTAAATCTGAAGACTACTGCCTAATAGTCTTCATGTTGCCATTGTAATGACAATTGCTCGTATCCCGTGGGGCTCAATGCGGATATTTATTAGATCTCCAAGCGGCCCTGCACTCACCATCTGCATCACATCAAACAGCACAGAGAGATGGTGTTTCAGCAGTCGACTGGCTAACATAATATATATATATGATAATAGATGTATTATATATACTATATCAATTAATATCTAATAACAGTATATTACATAAACATTGGGTGACATATGAATATGAATTATTATATATCATAAAAAATAATAATACATAGTGCATTGAAGCGACAGCGATGTGTCATCCGGTCCTTTGGCAGCCAGGAGCCGCGTCACGTGGATCCAAGATGGCGGATGTTCAGTCGGCGTTCAGAGGGCCACCCGTTCACGGCCGTTTCAGAAGCTGCCGGTCCGACGGCGTGTCGGTGTGGCTGGAAACGGCACTGCACCTCATTTGTCTCCACTGCTGCAGTCCAGGAGGAATGAAAGTAACACCAACAGAGGTCCAAATCACCCTCACAGTGCTTCGGTACAGAGCCCTGATCCGATTGGACCTTACCACATTACCCACAATGCTAAGTTGCAACCAACTCAGCCACAGCAATACATTATCCAGCACCGTATTCTCCAAGGAACAGACAGTTGTAGTGTTTGGCAGATTTAATGCAGAAAAATGTAATAATTTGTAAAACTGAAAAAGAGCACAAAACACATGCTTTTGTAAATACAATTGTACACCATTAACTAATAATAACCAAAACAAAGACATATTAACGTAAACATGTTAATATAAATGGTAACTGGGTATAACTCACGGATGAAGCCGATTTAGTGGACCTTAAGGCGTGGATTGCGCAGATTGTCAACAGATTGTAACTCCGTGAGCTCGTGGGCCAAAAGCGGACTTCCTGAATGTCACTTCCGGTTACTCCGTGTTTATAATCTACCTAGTGCAGCTATCCACAAACGCCACTAGGTGTTGCTAGAGAGCACATCACGTATATAAATGAACTGGTTCCAACACTGATGCAAATCATCCAATGGAGCACAGCGGTCAAAGGTCACAGGAGAATACCGTCCCGGAGCCCAGAGGAGACACTCCCATAGAGGACGCTCTCCCGCGGCGGCGCCAACTCGCAAGGAGCTGCATGACGCGCTGCCGAAGATCGCGCCGCTCGGCTCGTTCGAGAGCCGCAGGTCGAGGTTCGTGGCCTTCGAGGACGCCGAGCGGGACTTCCGCTGCTTCATCGCCACGGGGCCGGGGAGGTCATCAGGGAGTTTGGGGGCGGCGAGGACCAAGAGTCCTTCACGCTCGACGACCACGACGGAGGTGAATGTTTGAATCTCAAAGCAGAACGCTGGACAGCTGACGCTCCGCCTCCCAGGACCAACTCTCAACCGGACAGCGGCAAGAGGAGACACGCGCCCAGGGTCCACGCCCACGGGCCTTCTGATCATTGGGTACAGCTATGTTTAATGACACAATTCATAAACCCTGACCTAACATCATAGGAAGAGCTCATTTACATGGAATATGCCGTGTTGTTGTTGGGTTTAAGGGATCTACTTTCTGTGTACCTGGGGGGGCTCACACAGTTGGTCCAGTATCCAGCACTAGTCACAGGCACAAGTTGGAGTGGGATGGCTGTTACCCAGTTTCCAACCCTAGTACGGTTCTGCATCTAAACCCAATAAAGCCCAATTTACCTAACCCTAAGCCTTTAACCCTCGTAATGTCCTCCCGTTGACTATACACCTGCTGTCCTCTGGGGTCAAAAATGACCCCGACTGGTTTGACCGTTATTTAAGGCATATAGTATAAATTGTCAATTAAACAGTAACAATAACACCGGGGAAGTCTTTGAAACCGTAACACAAGGGAACTGTGTATCTCATCTGGAGTACATGTACCAAACCGTATGGAGGAGAAACAAAGAATATGCTCTCCACTCCTTTTGCGCAACACAAGCACGACATCAATCGAAAGAAAACAAACACACCTCTGGTTCAACATGTTATGCAACATATAAATATATATATATATGAAAAGATGTTACACAATGTAAGATGCTACACAATGTAAGATGTTACACAATGTAAGATGCTACACAATGTAAGATGTTCCACAATGTAAGATGCTACACAATGTAAGATGCTACACAATGTAAGATGTTACACAATGTAAGATGCTACACAATGTAAGATGCTACACAATGTAAGATGCTACACAATGTAAGATGTTCCACAATGTAAGATGTTACACAATGTAAGATGTTACACAATGTAAGATGCTACACAATGTGTAGAGTGTACCGCCGGCCACTAGAGGGCAGCGTCTAATTACCTGACCGGATATGCCACGCTGCCTTCCGTTAATGTCAGCGTCCGTTTTAGTCTCGTCATTCATCCATTCCACCTCGAGGCGAGATGTTCACCCACTCATTCATGTGAGAACTGTTTACGTTATTAGTTAATGTGCATATACCGTATATCGTTATTTGTATATGTGTATTACGGTATTTATTACATGCATAATTGTAATACTTTGTCAGCTCATCTTGCTGCACTGTCTGTTTCAGGGTGTCTTCATCTCTGTCATTAAACCCTTAAACTGACATTGAGGAGTGTGTTTCTTCATGAAGACACCATGGTCGTTGTTGGATGCCCTGCCCCCGGCTGCGAGTTTAAATCCGGAGACTTGTCTGAAGCACTTGTCGCTGCTCTATTGACAATTCATGGATTTAGCCACCAGCACGCAGCGCCTGTCATGGCCGCGGCCCAGGCCCCACCCCTCGAGGCCCGAGACTCGATCGGCCCAAAGTTGATGTGGGCGTGTCAATAGAGGAATGGAACGTGTTCATCCGCCGTTGGAACGTATTCCGCGCCGGTTCAGGCATAGGGGATGCCCAGGCCACCTTCCAGCTGTTTCAGTGCGCTGGGCCTTTACTTGGAGACAGCCTGTTGAAAGCCGTCCCCGATGCCGCCTCCGGACCCCTGCCAGACCTAATCACCGTCATGCGATCCCTAGCTGTCATCCCTGTCGCTACATGTGTCCTGCGCACCGAGCTACTTCAGCTACGCCAGGAACGCGACGAGACATTCCGCGCATTCGCTGCCAGAGTGCGGGGTAAAGCAGAGACATGCGCATATAATGCGGTATGCGAGTGTGGTAGGGACGTGGACTATACCGACCACATTATCCGTGATGTTCTGCTAAATGGCATCTATGACCCGGACATACGCCGCGAGACGCTTGGGACACCTGACATCCTGGTCAAACCAGTTAACGACGTTATTGCACTCGTCGAGAACAAAGAGATGGCCCGTAACGCTCTCCCGTCGTCCTCTCTGTCAGCCATGTCGTCATTCCAGCGCCTGAAGACGACTCCACAGACGAGCCCCGCCCCGGGCCCTGCGGATAGGGCTAAACGAGCCTCGTGCCCAGAATGTAAGAGCGTCTTTAACGTCTTCACGGAGGGGCCTCGCGGTGGAATCCTAAGCCTCACCAGGTGTGCATCGGCTGCTACAGGGCCCGCCGACGACAGAGGCGCCAGCAGCCGTCACCCGACGGTCAACAGGCCGCCATGGAGTCGGAGCTGATCTCCCAGGTCTCATCGGTGCAAGCTGGAGCCCGCCCTGGCCTACGTCGCGGGAGCCATCGCCGACGCCGCCCCTACGTCGCATGGATGTGTCAACAGGCCTGCACTTATCAGACTCGAGCACCACATCTTCTCCAAGGGCGAATGGAGACGAGCCAGGCTGAGAGACCACCCCCGAGCATTAATTACCATCTCGGTGGACATGCCAGCCGGGCTGAGGGATGGCACCAGCAACCGGGGCTCGGCCGATGGAGCTCGGATATCCGCCGTCGCAGACACTGGCGCGCAGTCGGACCTCTGGTCTCTGGAGGAGTTCCTGGCCTGCGGTTTCGAGCGGGACGACCTGCGACCCGTCAGCCTCAGCCTGTCGGCCGCCAACCGCTCCCCTATAGCCATCGAGGGAGCGTTCTTCGCTAGGCTCTCGACGACCTGCAGCGGGGGGCGTGTTACATCCTGCCGTTCCATGGTATATGTGAGCAGCTCAGTCCAGGCCATGTACCTCTCCTACGAGTCGTTGCTCAACCTCGGCCTCTTGCCCGTGAACTTCCCGTCGGACGACGTCGCAGGGGGGCCCAAGGACAGGCGTAGCCCTGACACGGCAGACCAGCCTTTGTCCGTCAATGCGACGAGGTCAACCAACGGCGGCTGCGTAGGGCCAGGTGGCCCCCAGGACGCCCAGTGCTCATGTCCTCAGCGCACGGCCCCCCCGGCGCGCCCCGCAGCACTGCCGTTCCCTTGTACGCCGGAGAACAACAACAGATGAAAGGTTGGCTACTCGGGAGATATGCCTCGTCGACGTTCAACACGTGCCCCCATCGGGCACTACCAAGCATGGAGGGACCGCCCATCGAGATGCACGTGGACCCCGCAGCCACGCCTAAGGCATGCCACACCGCGGCCACCGTGCCTCTACACTGGCAGCGGAGGGTCCACGATGACCTCCTGCGGGACGAAGCCCTTGGAGTCATTGAACGCGTGCCATATGGCGAGCCAGTTACGTGGTGCCATCGTATGGTAGTCACCGGAAGCACGACGGTTCCCCCGCAGGACCGTGAACCGCTCGCCCCTCAACAAGTTCTGACAACGTGACACCTGCGCCACTGAGTCCCGTTCCACCGCACGCCGTATCCCGAAGGGCACCTGGAAGACCGTCACGGACGCCTGAACGGCTACCACAGTGTTCCCCGCGGAGTCGGATCGCCACCTCACTACCTTCATCACACCCTTCGGCCGGTGGCGCTACACCAGGGCACCACAAGGTTTCCTGTCATCAGGGGATGGCTACAACCGTCGGTTTGACGCCATCCTCTCGGACTTTGAACGCAAGGAACGTTGTGTGGATGACACCATCCACTATGACACCGACCTGGAGCAACACTGGTGGAGGACCATCGACTTCCTGACGCGTATCGGCCGGTCGGGCATCGTTTTGAACCGGACAAGCTTCAGTTCGCAGAAAGGTGCATCGATTTCGCTGGATTCAGGGTGTCGGAATCTACCATCGAACCGCTCCCAAAATACTTGGACGCTATCCGGGACTTCCCCACCCCAGGCTCCACAACGGACATCAGGAGCTGGTTCGGCCTTGTCAACCAGGTGGCTAACTACGCCCAGTTGCGTGACACGATGGCTCCATTCAAGCCGTTCCTCAGCCCACGCTGTGTGTTCCTATGGTCCCCGTTCTGGAGGAGGCTTTCCAGACGTCCAAGCAAGCCATAATGGAGGCCATCCGTGAGGGCGTGGAGATCACGACATGCAGAAGCGCACCTGCCTCCGCCTGACTGGTCCATGCGTGGCATTGGCTACTTCCTGCTCCAGCAACATTGCCACTGTGCCTCGGGCATCCCGGACTGCTGTCCAGGAGGATGGAGGATCACCCTCGCTGGGTCGCGTTTCCTATCCTCGCGGAGCAGCGCCATGCGCCGTGGAAGGAGAGGCCCTAGCCGTGGCCTGGGGTCTGGAACAGACGCGGTACTTTGCCCAGGGACCCGACAACCTCGCCGTGGTCACCGACCATAAGCCGTTAGTGAAAATCTTTGGCGACCGTACCCTGGATGAAATATCGAACTCGCGTCTGTTTAGACTCAAGCAGCGCACCCTCCCATGGCGCTTCGACATCGTGCACCTGCCTGGCAAGAGCAACTATGCCGCTGATGCTACGCCAAGGCATCCTTCCCCCTCGGGCTCGGCGAACAGCCTCTCACTGGGGCTGCAGAGCTGGCCTGACGCCGTGGAGTCAGCCCTCATGGCCTCCATCCGCGACGGCGCACAGGAGCTCGGAGCCGTCTCTTGGCCCCTCCTCGCACGGGAGACAGCGGCTGACGAATGCCTCAGCCACCTCCTCCAACTCATCGAGCAGGAGGGTGGGATTGACGTTAACGACCCTGCTCTGGCGAGTCTGTCATCGGTCTGTGAGTCCGTTCACGCAGGACGGCGTCCTGCTCTACGGGACCGCGCCGTGGTTCCCCATCCTCCGTGAGAGAGTCCTTCGGCATCTCCATGCAGCTCATCAGGGACCTCTGCGATGGGGCAGCATGCCCGAGCTATAGTTTACTGGCCCGGGATGTCCGGGGACATTCAAGCCACCAGGACGGGTGTGCAGACTGCAACCGCAATGCTCCGCCACAGGCGGCTACACCCCCCCTGCCCTCCTCACCCCCGTCCACGCCATTCGAGGCGGTGTTTGCTGACTTCTTCGACTATGGGGGCCGCCACTACCTAGTTGTCGGGATCGGCTCGGGCTGGGTAGAGGTCCTGAGCTCTACGGCGGGTACTGCCCTGGCGGGCTCAGCTGGCCTGGTCCAACACCTCCGTTCGTTCTTCGCCACCTTCGGCGTACCGGAGGAGCTCTCGAGCGACGGTGGTCCGGAATTCAAGGCGAGCCACACTGAGGACTTCCTCCGCTTATGGCACGTCAGACACCGTGTGTCTTCTGTTAGCTTTCCGCAGTCTAACGGGAGGGCAGAAGTGGCGGTTAAGACTGCTAAGCGCCTCCTGATGTCCAACACCGGCCCGTCGGGCAGCCTTGATCAGGACCGCTTCCTGCGTGCTATGCTGCAGCTGCGCAACACGCCTGACCCCGACTGCAACCTCTCGCCAGCGCAGATCATCTTCGGCCGCCCCCTTCGTGGCTCGCTCTCCTTCGTGAACCGCCTCGAGAAGTTCTCGAACCCGCATATCCGCCTGCTATGGCGCGAGGCATGGGCGGCTAAGGAGGACGCCCTTCGGACCCGTATGTCCCGTACCACCGAGTCTCTGGGGACTCACTCAAGACCGCTCCGGCCATTGGCACTCGGCGAAAGAGTATTCCTCCAGAACCAGCAAGGCCCGAGCCCCCACAAATGGGACAGGTCAGGGATTGTGGTGGAGTCACTGAGCCACGACCAGTATCGGGTCAGGGTTGACGGTTCGGGACGTTTGACACTGCGCAACCGCCGGTTCCTCCGTGCCTACACGCCGGCCACACCCCACGCCCATCAGCAGTCGGCCGCGCCGCCGCCGCCGCCCACTGCCCAGGAACATCGGCCCCCACCCATCCACCCGGGCTGGGCTGCGCCCCAGGGGGTTGCTCAGCCGCCGGCCGACGGGCCCCGCGACTGGGCTGTGGGCGCTTCCCCACCGGCGCCTGTTGATGAGGCGACCGCTGACCTCACCGTTCCTGCGGGTGCCGTCCTGGGCGCACCGCTCCCGGTGCCGCAGTCGCCACCGACGCTGCCCCAGCCTACTCGGCCGGGCCGCGCGAGGAGGCCGCCTCCACGTTACGAGCCCGAGTCCGGCAGCTGGATACGGGATTTAGACCGTTAACCTATTCCGGCCTATAGCTTTCCGGTCTGGGGGGGATGTAGAGTGTACCGCCGGCCACTAGAGGGCAGCGTCTAATTACCTGACCGGATATGCCACGCTGCCTTCCGTTAATGTCAGCGTCCGTTTTAGTCTCGTCATTCATCCATTCCACCTCGAGGCGAGATGTTCACCCACTCATTCATGTGAGAACTGTTTACGTTATTAGTTAATGTGCATATACCGTATATCGTTATTTGTATATGTGTATTACGGTATTTATTACATGCATAATTGTAATACTTTGTCAGCTCATCTTGCTGCACTGTCTGTTTCAGGGTGTCTTCATCTCTGTCATTAAACCCTTAAACTGACATTGAGGAGTGTGTTTCTTCACAATGTAAGATGCTACACAATGTAAGATGTTACACAATGTAAGATGCTACACAATGTAAGATGCTACACAATGTAAGATGTTACACAATGTAAGATGTTACACAATGTAAGATGCGACACAATGTAAGATGCGACACAATGTAAGATGTTACACAATGTAAGATGCTACACAATGTAAGATGTTACACAATGTAAGATTCAATTAAATTCAATTCAGTTTATTTGTTTAGCCCAATTTCACAAATTACAAATTTGTCTGGGAGTGCTTTACAATCTGTACACATAGACATCCCTGCCCCAAAACCTCACATCGGACCAGGAAAAACTCCCAAATAACCCTTCCGGGGGAAAAAAGGTCAGAACCCTTGAGGAGAGAACAGAGGAGGATCCCTCTCCAGGATGGACAGAACAATAGATGTCATGTGTCCAGAAGGACAGATTTAGAGTTAAAATACATTCAATGAATATGACAGAGTGTATGAATAGTTCATAGTAGGCATATTCCACGATGGAGACCTCCACGATCTATCAGGCAGATGGCGGTGGGGACGAGGAGTGGGCGGAGTCTCAACAGTGGGCGGAGTCTCAACAGGACAGTGGCGTAGTCAGGAGCAGGAATTCCACGACCCAGACCTCGATGATCCATCAGGCAGATAGGATCTATGCCGTCTCATAGGGTCCGATGACCCCATGAGACGTGAAGTCAAAAGGACTCCGGGGAGAAAGCAGAGTTAGTAACGTGTGATTGAGAGATGAAAATTCATCCTTAAGGAGAGAAAAAAGAGGAGAGAGGTACTCAGTGCATCCTAAAACGTCCCCCGGCAGCTATAAGCCTATAGCAGCGTCTCAAGGGGCTGGACCAGGTGAACCTGATTCAGCCCTAACTATAAGCTCTGTCAAAGAGGAAGGTCTTAAGTCTAATCTTAAACGAGGTGACTGTGTCTGCCTCCCGGACTGAAATTGGAAGCTGGTTCCATAAAAGATGAGCTTGATAACTAAAGGCTCTGGCTCCCATTCTACTTTTTAAGACTCTAGGAACTACAAGTAGTCCCGCATTTAGTGAGCGTAGCTCTCTAGTGGGGCAATATGGTACTACAAGCTCCTTAAGATATGATGGTGCATCACCAATCAAGGCTTTGTAGGTTAAGAGAAGAATTTTAAAAGTGATTCTTGATTTTACTGGGAGCCAGTGCAGAGCAGCTAGTGCAGGAGTGATGTGATCTCTTTTCTTAGTTTTAGTGAGAACACGAGCTGCAGCATTCTGGATCAACTGGAGGGACCTAAGAGACTTATTAGAGCAGCCTGATAATAAGGAGTTGCAGTAATCCAGTCTCGAAGTAACGAACGTGAACCAAATTTTCTGCATCTTTTTGAGACAAGATGTGCCTGATTTTTGAAATATTACGTAGATGAAAGAATGCAGTCTTTGAGATTTGCTTTACGTGGAGTTAAAGGACAAGTCCCGATCAAAGATAACGCCAAGATTCTTTACAGTGGTGTTGGATGCTAGGCAATGCCGTCTACAGAATCCACATCACCAGATAATTGATCTCTGAGGTGCTCAGGGCCGATTAAAATTACTTCGGTTTTGTCTGAGTTTAACATCAAGAAGTTGCAGGTCATCCATGTTTTTATGTCTTTAAGACATGCTTGAATTTTACCGAGTTGGTTGCTCTCCTCTGGTTTTATCGATAAATATAGTTGAGTATCATCTGCATAACAATGAAAGTTTATGGAGTGTTTCCTGATAATATTGCCCAAAGGAAGCATGTATAAGGTAAATAAAATTGGTCCAAGCACAGAACCTTGTGGAACTCCGTGATTAACGTTGGTGGTTATCGAGGCGTCATCGTTTACAAATACAAACTGAGATCGATCTGATAAGTAGGATTTAAACCAAATTAGTGCCGTGCCTGAAATGCCAATCGACTGCTCCAGTCTCTGTAACAGGATGTCATGGTCAATGGTGTCGAATGCAGCACTAAGGTCTAACAAGACCAGGACAGAGAGGAGTCCTCTATCAGCACTAAGGTCTAACAAGACCAGGACAGAGAGGAGTCCTTTATCAGCACTAAGGTCTAACAAGACCAGTACAGAGAGGAGTCCTTTATCAGCACTAAGGTCTAACAAGACCAGGACAGAGAGGAGTCCTTTATCAGCACTAAGGTCTAACAAGACCAGTACAGAGATGAGTCCTCTATCAGGACTAAGGTCTAACTAGACCAGTACAGAGAGGAGTCCTCTATCAGCACTAAGGTCTAACAAGACCAGGACAGAGGAGTCCTTTATCTGCTGCCATTAAGAGGTCATTTATAATTTTCACCAGTGCCGTCTCGGTGCTGTGGTGTTTTCTAAATCCTGATTGAAATTTCTCAAATAAACTATTATGATGTAGAAAGTCGCACAACTGATTTGCGACCACTTTCTCAAGGATCTTGGAGGGGAAGGGGAGGTTAGAGATCGGTCTGTAGTTAGCCAACACCTCTGGATCCAGAGCGGCTTCTTCAGGAGAGGTTTAATAACAGCCACCTTGAAGGAGTGTGGTACGTGGCCTGTTAGCAGAGACACATTGATAATATCTAATAGAGAGCCGCCAATTAAAGGCAAAACGTCTTTAAGCAGCCTCGTCGGGATGGGGTCCAAGAGACAGGTAGACGTGTTCGAAGTAGAAACCATTGAAGATAATTGGTCACGGTTGATGGGAGAAAAGCCCTCCAAATATACACCAGGGCATACAGCGGTTTCCAAGGCCATTCCACTTGAGGACAGATTGGCACTGGTTATGGGCAAGAGAATATTAATCTTGTCCCTAATAGTTAAAATCTTTTCATTAAAGAAGTTCATAAAGTCATTACCACTAAGGTTTATAGGAATGCTCGGCTCCACAGAGCTGTGACTCTCTGTCAGCCTGGCTACAGTGCTGAAGAGAAACCTGGGGTTGTTCTTATTTTTTTCTATTACTGATGAGTAATAGGCTGCTCTGGCATTACGGAGGGCCTTCTTATATGTTTTAAGACTATCTCGCCAAACTAAGCGGGATTCTTCGAGATTAGTTGAACGCCATATGCGTTCAAGCTTTCGTGACGTTTTCTTCAGTTTGCGGGTCTGAGGGTTATACCAGGGAGCAAACCTCCTCTTCCTCACTGTCTTCTTCTTCAGAGGGGCTATCGAGTCCAGTGTCATTCTCAGAGAGCCTGTGGCACTGTCAACAAGATGCTCAATCTGGGACGGACTAAAGTTAGACCAGGAGTCCTCTGTTATATTGAGACGTGGTATCGAATCAAATACAGAAGGAATCGCTTCTTTAAATTTAGCTACAGCACTGTCAGTTAGACATCTGGTGTAGAAACTTTTGACTAACGGAGTACACTCCGGTGTATAAATTCAAAAGTTATGAGGTTGTGGTCTGACAGAAGAGGATTCTGTGGGAAGACGTTCAAATGCTCAATGTCAACGACATAAGTAAGAACAAGATCAAGCGTGTGGCCAAAGCTGTGAGTGGGTTTCTGTTCTCTGGCAGAAGCCAATCGAGTCCAACAAGGAGATGAATGCAGCACTAAGGCAATCATTATCAACATCCACATGGATATTAAAATCTCCTACAATAATAACTTTATCGGTTTTAAGAACCAAACTAGATATAAATTCTGAGAATTCAGATATAAACTCTGAATATGGACCTGGTGGCCGGTACAGAATCACAAATAGAATTGGCTGTAGTGTTTTCCAGGTTGGATGAGACTAAGAACAAGGCTTTCAAATGATGTGTAGTGTAATTTTGGTTGAGGATTAATTAATAGGCTCGATTCAAAGATGGCTGCTACTCCACCTCCTCGAGGAATGTGAGTATTAATATGACTTGGAGGAGTCAATTCATTTAGGCAGACATATTCTTCATGGCTCAGCCAGGTTTCAGTTAGGCAACATAAATCAATGTGATTATCTGATATTAAATCATTTAGTAACACAGCTTTAGATGACAGAGATCGAATATTTAGGAGACCACATTTAATAGACCTATTTTGTTGCACTGCTGAAATAATTGTGTTAACTTGTATAAGGTTATTGTGTACGACTCCTCTTCTGCTTACTTTTGATTTATTTAATTGAAGTGGCCGTGGGACAGACACAGTCTCTACTCTAAAGTCAAGGGTGGGTAACTGCTCGAATGGAAGAGCAGAGAAGGGTATTAAACTACAACTCTGCTCCCGGTTCCTGATCTGAACCCTGGGTTGTCATGGATTAAGTCCGGTGATCAACTTGGTCATATTCGCAGAAATGAGACGCGCTCCGTCCAACGTGGGATGAATGCCGTCTCTCCTCATCAGATCAGGTTTTCCCCAGAAAGTCTTCCAGTTGTCTACGTAGCCCACATTATTCGCTGGGCACCACCTCGACAGCCAGCGGTTGAAAGACGACATTCGGCTATACAATTCGTCTGTCTGCAAATTTGGGAGAGGGCCAGAGAAAATTACGGTGTCCGACAACGTCTTGGCATAAGCACACACCGATTCCACATTAATTTTAGTGACTTCCGAGCGGCGGGCTCGGGCGTCATTACCACCGGCGTGTATTACAATCTGACTGTATCTCCGCTTGTCCTTAGCCAGCAGCTTCAAACAAGACTCCACGTCGCCCGCTCTGGCCCCCGGGAGCCACACGACTCTGGTCCGCGGCTTCGCTATTTTCACGTTCCTGACTATAGAGCTCCCGATAACCAGGGTGTGTTCCTCAGCGTGTCGCTGAGCAGGGAAAACTGGTTGGAAACGTGAAGTGGTTGGTGCACAGCGGGCTTCTGTGTAGACTTACGACTCCTGGAACAGTTACCCAACCATCCGGCTGCACGGTTACCGCCGGGGAACAGCTAGCAGCTGACTGTAGCTCCGCGCCGACTACGGGAGAGGGCGGGCTAACTAGCATAGCTGTCTGAGCTTCGATAGCGCGGAGCCGTGCATCTAACCCACTTAGACCTGCCTCCAACCTAGCAAATAAACTACACTTGTTGCATGTATCGTTATCATTAAGGGAGGCAGGGGGATAACTATACATGAGACACACTGAGCAAGAGGGAGCGGGAGGGAGAGAAGAAGAAGTCATGCTCGCTGCTGAGCAACCAGAGCTTACCGGAAGAGTGAGATGATGCTACACAATGTAAGATGCTACACAATGTAAGATGCTACACAATGTAAGATGCTACACAATGTAAGATGTTACACAATGTAAGATGCTACACAATGTAAGATGTTCCACAATGTAAGATGCTACACAATGTAAGATGTTCCACAATGTAAGATGCTACACAATGTAAGATGCTACACAATGTAAGATGTTACACAATGTAATATGCTACACAATGTAAGATGCTACACAATGTAAGATGTTACACAATGTAAGATGTTACACAATGTAAGATGTTACACAATGTAAGATGCTACACAATGTAAGATGCTACACAATGTAAGATGCTACACAATGTAATATGCTACACAATGTAAGATGCTACACAATGTAAGATGCTACACAATGTAATATGCTACACAATGTAAGATGTTACACAATGTAAGATGCTACACAATGTAAGATGTTCCACAATGTAAGATGTTACACAATGTAAGATGTTACACAATGTAAGATGCTACACAATGTAAGATGTTACACAATGTAAGATGTTACACAATGTAAGATGTTACACAATGTAAGATGCTACACAATGTAAGATGTTACACAATGTAAGATGTTACACAATGTAAGATGCTACACAATGTAAGATGTTACACAATGTAAGATGCTACACAATGTAAGATGTTACACAATGTAAGATGTTACACAATGTAAGATGCTACACAATGTAAGATGTTACACAATGTAAGATGCTACACAATGTAAGATGCTACACAATGTAAGATGTTACACAATGTAAGATGTTACACAATGTAAGATGCTACACAATGTAAGATGCTACACAATGTAAGATGTTACACAATGTAAGATGTTACACAATGTAAGCGTTTCTTTGGTGCAAAATGTAAAAGTGATCATTTTGGGAAGAAAGAGAAAAGAGAACTTTAGAAAAGAACTCTTTGCTCCAAACAATACAATACAATTTGAAAAAGAGGATAGAAGAAAGAGAGGATGAGCGGACAAACAAAACACACGTCATGGTTTGTGATTATGAGACAGAATGTTCCTTCTTTATTCTCAAGTGTCTCTTGAATGTATATTTGACACTGAACTCGTTCATCTTTATCTCAGCGAGCATCAAATATCACTGTGACCCTGAAAGTCGGTCTCTTGTGTTCTCATAGACTGAGTGCAGAATCACTTTCTGATTGGACCAATCTATGACCTCAAACAATGGATATGAAACAATGGATATGAATCAATGGATATGAAACAATGGATATGAATCAATGGATATGAAACAATGGATATGAATCAATGGATATGAATCAATGGATATGAAACAATGGATATGAAACAATGGATATGAATCAATGGATATGAAACAATGGATATGAATCAATGGATATGAAACAATGGATATGAATCAATGGATATGAATCAATGGATATGAAAGAATGGATATGAATCAATGGATATGAAACAATGGATATGAATCAATGGATATGAAACAATGGATATGCGGGGCGTGCGAACATACCGTATATGCCACTCCCCTTTGGGCTTAGCCCTCCTTTCTTTAAATCCTACAAACGCCCTACGCAGATACACATGAGGTTATTAGTGTGATCTACATGGTAAATATCAACAGTTGTCTAATTTTCTGTAGATTTTCCTGACCCTGAACCCAACATGGAGACCCATTCCTGTGGAATCTAATCAGTGATATTTGGAAAGTTGCTAACCACACGATGGGGATTAATAAAATGATTGAGGAACGCCTCTCGTAGGATGTCCTGAGACTGAGACTGCTAATAATAACTAGCATGTGAACATCTGGAAGCCAAAGTGGCTGAGTAGGAGCAAAGAAAGGGGAGTGGCAGCATGGAAAATAAGATGGATGATTTTAGGGCAAGGATCAGATTCCAACGGGACATGCGGGATTGTAACATCTTTTGTCTGACGGAAACTTGGCTGACCCCGCTGGTGCCGGATCGAGCCATATGTCCAACCGAGTCCTTCTCTGTTTTCCGTGCAGACAGAACGGAAGAGTCTGGTAAATCTAAGGGTGGAGGGGTCTGCTTCATGACGAACAACATGTGGTGCGATCCCAAGAACATTAAGACTCTTTCTCGTTCCTGCTCGCCGAACCTGGAACATCTGACGATCTCATGCCGTCCATTCTACCTTCCCCGGGAGTTCAGCTCGGTCATCACCACAGCCGTCTACATTCCACCACAAGCGGACACCGACGTAGCACTATCGGACCTACATGATGTGTTATGTCGGCATCAGAACAAGTATCCCGACGCGGCTGTGGTGGTGGCTGGGACTTTAACAAGGCAAACCTAAAAAAAGTCATGCCGAACTTTCACCAGCACATTACGTGTGCTACCAGAGGGGAAAGAACGTTGGACCACTGCTATACGCCATTCAAGAGAGGCTATAAGGCTGTCTCTCTCCCTCCGTTAGGAAATCAGACCATGCCGCCATTTTTCTGCTTCCGGAGTATAAACAAAGGATCGCGCGGGAAGCGGTAGTGACGAGGAACGTAATGCGGTGGTCTGACCAATCAGAGGCTGAGCTACAGGACGCTCTGAGTATTGTCGACTGGGACATGATCCAATCCAGTTCCAGTGACGTCAGCGAGTTTACGGAAGTGGCTATGAGCCTCATAGCAACGCTAACGGACACCATCGTCCCCACGGTAAAAGTTAGGGTCTTTCCTAATCAAAAGCCGTGGGTTGATAGATCCATCCGTGAAGCTGTGAACGCCTGCACTGCTGCCTATAACTCCGGTCTTGTATCCGCAACATGGACGAGTACAAGGCAGCGGTCTATGGACTGAGGAAGGCGGTGAAGAACGCCAAAAGGAGGTACCGAGACAGAGTGGAATCACAGATGGAGCAGCGCGACACCAGGCGCCTATGGCAGGGGCTACGGACTATCACAAACTACCGAGCAGACCCGCGCAATGGTGAGTGCCGACGCATCCCTAGCGGACGACCTGAACTCATTTTATGCACGGTTTGAGGCTAGCAACAACAGCGCTAGCTCGGCTAACAACAACACCGTTAAGCGTAGCCGAGGTGAGTTCTACCGCTGGGGATGAACACACACTCTCTGTGACCGAGCACAGTGTGAGGAGGGCTCTGTTGAGGGTGAACACCAGGAAAGCTGCAGGTCCAGATGGCATATCTGGGCGAGTACTGAAGACCTGTGCTAACCAGCTAGCTCCAGTGTTCACCACAATATTCAACCTCTCCTGGCTGAGTCCGTGGTCCCGCCTGCTTCAAGAGATCCACTATTGTCCCTGTGCCCAAGAATGCTTCTCCAGCATGTATGAATGACTACCGACCGTGGCCCTCACCTCGGTGGTCATGAAATGCTTTGAGAGGCTGATAAAGGACTACATCTGCGCCTTCCTCCCTTCCTCCATGGACCCGCTGCAGTTTGCTTATCGCCCAAACAGATCCACGGATGATGCTGTCTCCCAGGTACTGCACACCACACTCTCTCATCTGGACAGCCAGAGGGGGCTATGTGAGACTACTGTTCATTGATTATAGTTCAGCTTTCAACACCATAGTCCCTCCAGACTGGCGGCAAGCTGATTGAGCTGGGACTGAACACCCCTGTGTGCTTGGATCCTGGACTTCCTGACCGCCAGGCCACAGGTGGTCAGGGTGGGCAGACACACCTCAAATCCCTCACCCTGAACACAGGATCCCCAGGGTTGCGTCCTCAGCCCCTACTGTACTCCCTGTACACACATGACTGTGTGGCCAGGTTCAGCTCAACACCATCATCAAGTTTGCGGATGACACAGTGGTGGTGGGCCTGATCTCCGACAACCACGAGAAGGACTACCTGGAGGTAGTTGCTGATCTGTCACTCTGGAGACGGACAACAGCCTCATCATGAATGTCACCAAAACTAAGGAGCTGATTGTGGACTTTAGGAAGGTACAACAACAGAGGACGTACTCACCACTGGGGATTAACGGGACTACTGTGGAGAGGGTGAGCGGTATAAATACCTGGGAGTCCACATCACCGAGGATCTGACATGGTCAACAAACACAGACACTCTGGTGAGAAAGGCAAGGCAGCGCCTCTACCACCTCAGGCAGCTGAGGAAATTTAAAGTTTCCCAGAGGATCCTTCAGTCCTTCTACTCTGGAGCTGTAGAGAGCGTCCTGACAGGAAGCATCACAGCCTGGTTTGGCAACTGCTCCGCTCAGGACAGGAAGGCTCTGCAGAGAGTAGTGCGTTCGGCTGAGCGCACTATTGGAACTACACTCCCACCCTGCAGGACTTGTACACCAGGAGGTGCAGAACCAGAGCCGGCAGGATCATGAAGGATCCTCACCACCCCAACAACAGACTGTTTCAGCTGCTGCGGTCAGGCAGGCGCCTCCGTAGTCACGCTGCAAGAACAGAGAGACTGAGACGGAGTTTCTTTCCTCAGGCCATCAGGATTGTGAACTCCGACCTCACCAGGACCCCCACATAGACCCACACAACTGCCCCTCTTAGGCACACACACACACACACACACACACTTACTGTAAATATTGTGTTGTTTTTTATTTGTAAATAGTGTGTACTTGTTGCCCTTGCACATTCCTGCTGAGCATTGCCACTTTCATTTCACTGCACACCCTGTGTGTGTATGTGACAAATAAAACATCTTGAATCTTGGAAGGAGGCTGTGTGTGCGCTGTCTTTCAGCAGGACCTCCACCGGGTAGTGGTCACTGACCTCCAGCGCCTGGAAGGAAAGAAGCAACCTCAGCACATCGGGAGAGAGCCGGGCTCCGATTGGGTTCATTTGCATATTTGAGTCAGATGTATGGTTGACATGTTGTACGACCGGGTCATTTGCACGTGCCTTGGTCATCTCTCGTGGAGATTGTAAAAACCAGAGTGAGTTACCTGGTCCTCTGAGAGTCGGTATTCCAGCTGGAAGTTAAAGGCTCTGGCTGAAAGGGGCACAACTGCCCTGGCAAACCGTTCCCCATGCACCACAATCCTGTTGAATCACAGACAGGACAGACCATAATATACATGCTACCAATGTTTTCTCATTTGTTCTCAATCAAAAGATGACGGCATGTTTAAAACGGCAGATTTTCAATGTAGATGCCTAAATTGGGGGCTCAGTGGTGAGCAGGGTCGTCCTTCAATCAGAGGATCGAGGGTTCGATCCCCGACTCCACCGGCCGACGTCAACGTGTCCTTGGGCAAGACACTTGTGAGGTCCTGGGACAGGGATGTGATCCGTGTCCTTCTGGTGTGCAGTGGGACCGAAGCCCGGACCTTCAGTGCCGTTCCTTCTGTCACGACTGGGTGTGACAGGGAGAACCAGGTCAAGTCGTGTTGAGCGGCTTTGAGTGGTTGGAAGAGGAGAAAAGCTCAATGCAAGTACAGGGCACCTCACAAATCAAGATTAGAGGCATCCCAAGTCTCCTAATCCCCGTTTCCTTCACTCTTGTCCTTGCGTCTCAGTCCCTCCCACCAGGGAGACGCAAGGAAACCATGCGAGGAGAGAGGAAACAAGGAAACATGTTTTCATTGAAATACAAACCGAATATTTAGGCCTCCGCTTGAGATACGCAAACAGAAAGTGTGGATCTCTGCAACCACAAGGGTTCATGCTGGTTCGAAGAACAATCCCAAGCGGGAGCTTCTGTTCTCAGATTCTATGTCCCTGGTTCAGAGGGAATGAAGTCGGCACAGTAGAAATGAAAAGCCTTCAGGTTTCAGGAATGAAACTCTGAATCTTATGTTTGAGTTGTGTTTACAGCATGTTCACGTGGATCATATATTAAACCTGTGCTCTCGTGCCTCCTCAGGGATGAAATAAGATAACGTTCTTTCCTAACCACTTTTCCTTGACCGGTGTGGAAAACATCATGAAACGACGTCGTTGTGAGGAGACGGCAGGCGGCAAGTACAAAGTTCAGGAGATGGACACAAAAAAGATCCTGAGAAACTTTGTTCTTACAGTGTTGCGTCATCACAACATAAACAACCTGGTGGAAAGTATTACTTTATTAACGAGTTTGGAATATAAATGAAAGGAGAATATAAAAGTGAAACCAAGGGATTGTCACAGAGAGAAAGCTCCGTCTCATTGTTCAGGTTCAATCGGACTGAATCATTATTCGTGTGACAAATTCTCATATCTTCTTTATATGCAGATCATAATCAGTCAGGAAGCATCGAAGCTCCTTTCCATTAGAGAATTCGTCCAGCACTTCTCGTGGCAGCGACTACCATACTTCTGGGTCTTTTCATCCGTTAGAACCTTCCTGAGCAAAAAGGACTCTTGGACCGCAGCTCCAAAGGGTCGAGCGAGGGCCGACAGTTGGGAGACGTGGGATGGAAGTACCACCGGCTCTCAAGGACACGACAGTGACTCACTATCGCCTCTCAGGGTACACGTGGTATTACAGCTAGCTGGTTAGCATGCTCATTTCACCTCGAGAACACAGAGATGCATTGACATCACGACTGAAACCTCTCCACGTTACCTTGACGATGTGGTCCTGAGACTAAATGAGTCTCACCTGTCGTAGGTGCAGGAGGTGCTCGACCGCACAGTGGTGTCCGTCTTTTCTGGAATGAGCCAATAGAGGCTCTTCCCTGTAATCAGGCGCACGTTCTTCCGGTTCTTCTTAGCGAGGTAGGCACAATCAGCGTTGAAGTCCCCGAGAAGCATCACATTCTGCACACACACACAATAACATGTGTTGTGAGGTTACAAAATGATAATTGGCTGAACTTTAACTGTTATTTAGATGATAGTGTCGGAGCCGTTGGCATTCAGCACAACGTTTACCGGAGTGGTCCACATGGCCTTCACATGCTGCAGCACGTCGTACAGGGCGTCCAGCTCTCTGGTGGCGTTGGCTGGCGTGGTGTGCTGAGGGATGAGCACAAACTCCCGTATATCTGAAGACACGAGAGGATGTTGATGTGAACAGCTCGTGACCAGAGGGTCCTGGGGGCCGGAGCTGACCTGTCTGGGGGGCTTTGAAGCGGACAACGAAAGGCTCTCTGGAGAAAGCGTCCACATCTCCCAGCCGGTCGTCTGGGTATTGATACCGGCCGGTGAGCGTCGCCGTGTCCGTCCTGCACACGTTCACATGCTTCCTGTGAGCTGCCTGGACAACAAGGTGGCGAGGCGTTCAAGAGGAACAGGAGCTCACCTGTAAACAAACACGTACTGCTCCTGGTAGGAGGTCCGGCCCAGCCGCTCACTGGCCACTGCAGCGTAGTCGTGTTCAGGGTCGTACCTGAAAGGTCGAGACACAGCGCCCTGAGTCCGCTGCTCTGTGTGTGTGTGTGTGTGTGTGTGTGTGTGTGACACCTGTTCAGCTGGCGGAGCAGCAGTGGTACAGCGTTCCCTTGTGCGTCTCTCACTTCTTGGAGCAAACACACATCACAGCGAGCGATAATCTGGAAGAATGAAGTAAGTGTTGCATTGAGAGTAGGAAGATGTGTGGATACCATGGAGTAAAACTACCCAGACCTGGATTAAGAGAGCTGGATACTGAGACTACCAGACCTGGATTAAGAGAGCTGGATACTGAGACTACCAGACCTGGATTAAGAGAGCTGGATACTAAGACTACCCAGACCTGGATTAAGAGAGCTGGATACTGAGACTACCAGACCTGGATTAAGAGAGCTGGATACTGAGACTACCCAGACCTGGATTAAGAGAGCTGGATACTGAGACTACCAGACCTGGATTAAGAGAGCTGGATACTAAGACTACCCAGACCTGGATTAAGAGAGCTGGATACTGAGACTACCAGACCTGGATTAAGAGAGCTGGATACTGAGACTACCCAGACCTGGATTAAGAGAGCTGGATACTGAGATTACCCAGACCTGGATTAAGAGAGCTGGATACTGAGATTACCCAGACCTGGATTAAGAGAGCTGGATACTGAGACTACCCAGACCTGGATTAAGAGAGCTGGATACTGAGATTACCCAGACCTGGATTAAGAGAGCTGGATACTGAGACTACCCAGACCTGGATTAAGAACGCTGGATACTGAGACTACCCAGACCTGGATTAAGAGAGCTGGATACTAAAACTACCCAGACCTGGATTAAGAGAGCTGGATACTGAGACTACCAGACCTGGATTAAGAGAGCTGGATACTGAGACTACCAGACCTGGATTAAGAGAGCTGGATACTGAGACTACCCAGACCTGGATTAAGAGAAAGGATACTGAGACTACTAGACCTGGATTAAGAACGCTGGATACTGAGACTACCCAGACCTGGATTAAGAGAGCTGGATACTGAGACTACCAGACCTGGATTAAGAGAGCTGGATACTGAGACTACCAGACCTGGATTAAGAGAGCTGGAAACTAAGACTACCCAGACCTGGATTAAGAGAGCTGGATACTGAGACTACCA
This sequence comes from Pseudoliparis swirei, assembly GCF_029220125.1. Taxonomy (NCBI): domain Eukaryota; kingdom Metazoa; phylum Chordata; class Actinopteri; order Perciformes; family Liparidae; genus Pseudoliparis; species Pseudoliparis swirei. Next base: position 427,554 of record NC_079396.1, on the reverse strand, counting down.
GACCTGGATTAAGAGAGCTGGATACTGAGACTACCCAGACATGGATTAAGAGAGCTGGATACTGAGACTACCCAGACCTGGTTTAAGAGAGCTGGATACTGAGACTACCCAGACCTGGATTAAGAGAGCTGGATACTGAAACTACCCAGACCTGGATTAAGAGAAAAGGATACTGAGACTACCCAGACCTGGATTAAGAGAAAAGGATACTGAGACTACCCAGACCTGGATTAAGAGAGCTGGATACTAAGACTACCCAGACCTGGATTAAGAGAGCTGGATACTGAGACTACCCAGACCTGGATTAAGAGAGCTGGATACTAAGACTACCCAGACCTGGATTAAGAGAGCTGGATACTAAGACTACCCAGACCTGGATTAAGAGAGCTGGATACTAAAACTACCCAGACCTGGATTAAGAGAGCTGGATACTAAAACTACCCAGACCTGGATTAAGAGAGCTGGATACTAAAACTACCCAGACCTGGATTAAGAGAGCTGGATACTGAGACTACCAGACCTGGATTAAGAGAGCTGGATACTGAGACTACCCATACCTGGATTAAGAGAGCTGGATACTAAGACTACCCAGACGTGGATTAAGAGAGCTGGATACTAAAACTACCCAGACCTGGATTAAGAGAGCTGGATACTAAAACTACCCAGACCTGGATTAAGAGAGCTGGATACTGAGACTACCCAGACCTGGATTAAGAACGCTGGATACTAAGACTACCCAGACCTGGATTAAGAGAGCTGGATACTGAGACTACCAGACCTGGATTAAGAGAGCTGGATACTAAAACTACCCAGACCTGGATTAAGAGAGCTGGATACTGAGACTACCAGACCTGGATTAAGAGAGCTGGATACTGAGACTACCAGACCTGGATTAAGAGAGCTGGATACTGAGACTACCCAGACCTGGATTAAGAGAAAGGATACTGAGACTACTAGACCTGGATTAAGAACGCTGGATACTGAGACTACCCAGACCTGGATTAAGAGAGCTGGATACTGAGACTACCAGACCTGGATTAAGAGAGCTGGATACTGAGACTACCAGACCTGGATTAAGAGAGCTGGAAACTAAGACTACCCAGACCTGGATTAAGAGAGCTGGATACTGAGACTACCAGACCTGGATTAAGAGAGCTGGATACTGAGACTACCCAGACATGGATTAAGAGAGCTGGATACTGAGACTACCCAGACCTGGTTTAAGAGAGCTGGATACTGAGACTACCCAGACCTGGATTAAGAGAGCTGGATACTGAAACTACCCAGACCTGGATTAAGAGAAAAGGATACTGAGACTACCCAGACCTGGATTAAGAGAAAAGGATACTGAGACTACCCAGACCTGGATTAAGAGAGCTGGATACTAAGACTACCCAGACCTGGATTAAGAGAGCTGGATACTGAGACTACCCAGACCTGGATTAAGAGAGCTGGATACTAAGACTACCCAGACCTGGATTAAGAGAGCTGGATACTAAGACTACCCAGACCTGGATTAAGAGAGCTGGATACTAAAACTACCCAGACCTGGATTAAGAGAGCTGGATACTAAAACTACCCAGACCTGGATTAAGAGAGCTGGATACTAAAACTACCCAGACCTGGATTAAGAGAGCTGGATACTGAGACTACCAGACCTGGATTAAGAGAGCTGGATACTGAGACTACCCATACCTGGATTAAGAGAGCTGGATACTAAGACTACCCAGACGTGGATTAAGAGAGCTGGATACTAAAACTACCCAGACCTGGATTAAGAGAGCTGGATACTAAAACTACCCAGACCTGGATTAAGAGAGCTGGATACTAAAACTACCCAGACCTGGATTAAGAACGCTGGATACTGACCAATTTGTTCCTATTTAGTTTCACCGATTGTGTTGATAGAATATTTCAAATAAGTTATTACATCCAATATTACGAATTGTAAACTTCTCAGGGTGTCTCACCCTGGTGAGGGTGTGCATCACATCGCTCTTCTTTGACTTGGAGTCCCCAAAGTGATGCAGGTTGAAGGCACAGATTCGAAAAGCTGAGGCTCGTTGAACCTCACACACAGCCAGCAGGAAGGTGAGGAGGAGGAGGAGGAAGGACCGCATGGCACAGAGCTGCAACAGAGAGAAGATAAATGACCTTGTCGAGCACTCCTCTCTCCTTCTGACCCCTCAATGACATCATTCACAGCCTGGTGGGAGGAGCTAATGTTCCACCTCTCCATCAGCAAGAAGTAACATTCACACCGTAGGGTGCAATTGGGGGTTAAGTGCCTTGCTCATGGACACATCGACATGGGCGGAGCCGGGGAGCGAACCGCCGACCGTCAGATTGAATGACACCGAACGTTACACTCAGCTAGACACTGAACGTTACACTCTCAGCTACACACTGAACGTTACACTCAGCTAGACACTGAACGTTACACTCTCAGCTACACACTGAACGTTACACTCAGCTACACACTGAACGTTACACTCAGCTAGACACTGAACGTTACACTCTCAGCTACACACTGAACGTTACACTCTCGGCTACACACTGAACGTTACACTCAGCTACACACTGAACGTTACACTCTCAGCTACACACTGAACGTTACACTCTCAGCTACACACTGAACGTTACACTCTCAGCTACACACTGAACGTTACACTCTCAGCTACACACTGAACGTTACACTCTCAGCTACACACTGAACGTTACACTCTCAGCTACACACTGAACGTTACACTCTCAGCTACACACTGAACGTTACACTCTCAGCTACACACTGAACGTTACACTCAGTTACACACTGAACGTTACACTCTCAGCTACAGACTGAACGTTACACTCTCAGCTACACACTGAATGTTACACTATCGGCTACACACTGAACGTTACACTCTCAGCTACACACTGAACGTTACACTCTCAGCTACACACTGAACGTTACACTCTCGGCTACACACTGAACGTTACACTCTCGGCTACACACTGAACGTTACACTCTCAGCTACACACTGAACGTTACACTCTCAGCTACACACTGACCGTTACACTATCGGCTACACACTGAACATTACACTATCGGCTACACACTGAACGTTACACTATCGGCTACACACTGAACGTTACACTATCGGCTACACACTGAACGTTACACTCTCGGCTACACACTGAACGTTACACTCTCAGTTACACACTGAACGTTACACTCTCAGTTACACACTGAACGTTACACTCTCAGCTACACACTGAACGTTACACTCTCAGCTACACACTGAACATTACACTTAGCTACACACTGAACGTTACACTATCAGCTACACACTGAACGTTACACTCTCAGCTACACACTGAACGTTACACTCTCAGCTACACACTGAACGTTACACTCAGTTACACACTGAACGTTACACTCTCAGCTACAGACTGAACGTTACACTCTCAGCTACACACTGAATGTTACACTATCGGCTACACACTGAACGTTACACTCTCAGCTACACACTGAACGTTACACTCTCGGCTACACACTGAACGTTACACTCTCGGCTACACACTGAACGTTACACTCTCAGCTACACACTGAACGTTACACTCAGCTACACACCGACGCTACACTCTCAGCTACACACTGAACGTTACACTCTCGCTACACACCGAACGTTACACTCTCAGCTACACACTGAACGTTACACTCTCAGCTACACACTGAACGTTACACTCTCAGCTACACACTGAACGTTACACTATCGGCTACACACTGAACGTTACACTCTCAGCTACACACTGAACGTTACACTCAGCTACACACTGAACGTTACACTCTCAGCTACACACTGAACGTTACACTCTCGGCTACACACTGAACGTTACACTATCGGCTACACACTGAACGTTACACTCTCAGCTACACACTGAACGTTACACTATCGGCTACACACTGAACGTTACACTCTCAGCTACACACTGAACATTACACTCTCGGCTACACACTGAACGTTACACTCTCAGCTACACACTGAACGTTACACTCAGTTACACACTGAACGTTACACTCTCAGCTACACACTGAACGTTACACTCTCAGCTACACACTGAACGTTACACTATCGGCTACACACTGAACGTTACACTATCAGTTACACACTGAACGTTACACTCAACTACACACTGAACGTTACACTCTCAGCTACACACTGAACATTACACTATCAGCTAAACACTGAACGTTACACTCTCAGTTACACACTGAACGTTACACTCTCAGTTACACACTGAACGTTACACTCTCAGCTACACACTGAACGTTACTCTCAGCTACACACTGAACATTACACTTAGCTACACACTGAACGTTACACTATCAGCTACACACTGAACGTTACACTCTCAGCTACACACTGAACGTTACACTCTCAGCTACACACTGAACGTTACACTCTCAGCTACACACTGAACGTTACACTCTCAGCTACACACTGAACGTTACACTCTCAGCTACACACTGAACGTTACACTCTCGGCTACACACTGAACGTTACACTCTCGGCTACACACTGAACGTTACACTCTCGGCTACACACTGAACGTTACACTATCGGCTACACACTGAACGTTACACTATCGGCTACACACTGAACGTTACACTCTCGGCTACACACTGAACGTTACACTCTCAGCTACACACTGAACGTTACACTCTCAGCTACACACTGAACGTTACACTCTCAGCTACACACTGAACGTTACACTCTCAGCTACACACTGAACGTTACACTCTCAGCTACACACTGAACGTTACACTCTGAGCTACACACTGAACGTTACACTCTGAGCTACACACTGAACGTTACACTATCGGCTACACACTGAACGTTACACTCTCAGCTACACACTGAACGTTACACTATCGCTACACTGAACGTTACTCTCAGCTACACACTGAACGTTACACTCTCAGCTACACACTGAACGTTACACTCAGCTACACACTTAACGTTACACTCTCAGCTACACACTGAACGTTACACTCTCAGCTACACACTGAACGTTACACTCTCGGCTACACACTGAACGTTACACTCTCAGCTACACACTGAACGTTACACTCTCAGCTACACACTGAACGTTACACTATCGCTACACTGAACGTTACTCTCAGCTACACACTGAACGTTACACTCTCAGCTACACACTGAACGTTACACTCAGCTACACACTTAACGTTACACTCTCAGCTACACACTGAACGTTACACTCTCAGCTACACACTGAACGTTACACTATCGGCTACACACTGAACGTTACACTCTCAGCTACACACTGAACGTTACACTCTCAGCTACACACTGAACGTTACACTCAGCTACACACTGAACGTTACACTCTCAGCTACACACTGAACGTTACACTCTCGGCTACACACTGAACGTTACACTATCGGCTACACACTGAACGTTACACTCTCAGCTACACACTGAACGTTACACTATCGGCTACACACTGAACGTTACACTCTCAGCTACACACTGAACATTACACTCTCGGCTACACACTGAACGTTACACTATCAGCTACACACTGAACGTTACACTATCGGCTACACACTGAACGTTACACTCTCAGCTACACACTGAACGTTACACTCTCGGCTACACACTGAACGTTACACTATCGGCTACACACTGAACGTTACACTATCGGCTACACACTGAACGTTACACTATCAGCTACACACTGAACGTTACACTCTCAGCTACACACTGAACGTTACACTATCAGCTACACACTGAACGTTACACTCAGCTACACACTGAACGGTACACTCTCAGCTACACACTGAACGTTACACTCTCGGCTACACACTGAACGTTACACTATCGGCTACACACTGAACGTTACACTCTCAGCTACACACTGAACGTTACACTCTCGGCTACACACTGAACGTTACACTCTCGGCTACACACTGAACGTTACACTCTCGGCTACACACTGAACGTTACACTATCGGCTACACACTGAACGTTACACTATCGGCTACACACTGAACATTACACTCTCAGCTACACACTGAACGTTACACTATCAGCTACACACTGAACGTTACACTATCGGCTACACACTGAACGTTACACTATCGGCTACACACTGAACGTTACACTATCAGCTACACACTGAACGTTACACTCGCCTGTTCCTCTGAGCTCCGGCCAGTGAACAGTCAGTCATGTGTTCTTTCTCTCCTACTCTCTCGCTCTGTCTCAAACACTTAGTCACACACACACAGACCTCTTGGTTGCAGCTCCTTCTCTTTTCGGAGTAACTCTGTTGCTTCACTTCCTTCTGCTGGAAGTGGAGCTGCTGCTGGTTTCCTGTGGGAGGGGCTTATCTTATTCTAAGAAGCCAAACAAACGTAAGTATATTTGTTATCTCTGGCTGACTGGTACCTCTGGTCCACCGAGTCCTCTTCTTCACAGGAGTCACTTTCCATTATTATGTTTTAATAACAGAGACCAGTATGGCCTCCTGAGCCTCTCAGAACCCACCTGGTACCATAGAACCATTGCCATGTTTACCCGCATCCTTTTGGCCAGGTTAAGTCGTGATGATCTGAACTGGACCATCTCCGTTGCGTTTTGGTCTTCAGTCCTTTCCCAGGATGGGTGGAGCTACTGTTCCTCAGCTAGACGGACCAATCGGAACACAGCACGATGAGTCATCACTGGGACCACTGCTGCTCCCAACCGACAGCGAGACCACCAGAGGCTGAATGAGACCAGGACCATGGAGCCGGGTCCAGACCTCCAGACCAGCATCCTGAGGCTCTGCCATGGCGCCGTAGAGCAAAGTGGACTAAACCAAAGCGGCTACCTGGTGACATGTTTGCTCTCGACCGTAAAGAAGTCCGAGCCCTGGATGATGCTCGTTAAGACACAGGTAGGATGAACATCCTGCTTCATGAAGTTTGGATCTTTAATACGTTTCATATAAAACATTTAACAAACCCGTTGTGACATATGGAACCGTCTGTGGGTGAATAAAGCTCACTGAAGCCATGGTCTGTTCACTCTTTATTCTCCCTCTAGTTGGCGTGCAGCGCCTTCCAGCGGACCAGCGGCCCCCTGCTGGGGATGTACTTCACGCCACAGCCGTCAGAGATCACGCGCTTCTCAGCCATCATGGCGTCAAACTCAGAGGCGTTGAACTTGGTGAAGCCGTATTTCTTGGAGATATGGATCTGAGGGGAGAACAATGAGTCAGCCTGAGTGAAACCAGAGGACGCGTTGGCTCAGCACCTCCCAGCTGAGCACACAACCACTGAGTCGCTGTGTGCAGCCATCGGCACCAGAAGCACACGCAGTGACACCAGCTGACGGAGAGGAGGTTACCTTCTGGCGCCCGGGGAACTTGAACTTGGCTCGGCGCAGCGCCTCCACCACGTGCTCCTTGTTCTGCGCCTTGGTGCGCACAGACATGATCACCTGCCCGATGCGCACACGAGCCACGGTGCCCAGGGGCTTCCCGAAGGCGCCGCGCATCCCGGTCTGAAGCCTGAGGACCAGATGGGACGAGGAATGATTCATCGACCCGGTAGCACACGCCTCCACGCTCGTGACATGTGACCATCGCTCACCTATCAGCTCCAGCGCAGGACAACATCTTGTTGATGCGGATCACGTGGAAGGGATGCAGGCGCATGCGGATGTGGAAGCCATCCTTACCGCAGGTCTTCACCATGTACTTGTTAGCACAGATACGAGCAGCTTCCAGCGCTGCATGGGGGGGGCACCAGAACCAGACATCAGTACAAGTCCAGCATTACCCTCTGTGTTGAGGGCGGACTCATTTCTAGAGATGCAGTATAGATGCTAGTGAAGCTCTAAGCTTACTAAACAAACTAATGCACAGACTGTTTAATCTAAATGAATAGAGAAGTGGTGAAAGCTTTGAAGTGATGTCATCTCGTATAACATCCATACCAGTGGATTATCTTTAGACGCGTTGTCTCAGTGGTCCCTTAAAGCGCTCAGCACCTCCCAGCTGAGCACATACACAACCACTGAGTCGCTGTGTGCAGCCATCGTCACCAGAAGCACACGCAGAGCAACTGGTCGGCTTAATAAGCTGCAAGGTTAGGATTACTTTGACAACATAATACTGGATCAAAAAGACTGCTCCCAAATCCTACGAATGAAACCCGTTCCTTGGATGTAAAGGCGTCAAACTTACATCGACTTCTGAACCAATGAAATGAGAAGTGGCGCTTTGCTGTCCTTCGGTTGGTGAAGTCTAAAGCGACAGGTCAGACTGACAACATTGAGCAGGTCCCTGCGGTTGTTTGAGGAACACACCTACAGCCACGGCCTCCACGATTCTTCAGCATCGGCTCAGACGCCATAACTCAGTAATAACTCTTTTCTGAAAGGCATCTCTGCATGCACGTCATCACCTACAACGGGCATCCATGGCACAGCAGAAAGCCAGAAACAACTCTACCACGTCAGCGCGGTGTCTCCCTGAGCTCAGTTCACCAGAAGGAGTTTCCCGTTACCTGCTCAGGGAGAAGCTCGATAAACTTTGATGGTTATTTATAAGATTAAATTATCTTCAAATAAGACGCCGTGTAACACGGCTCTCTTTCCTACAACTCATTGTCGGGACATGTGATGAGCTGGTAAGAGACGCTGATATTGTTCCTGTGGAATTCTGATTTAAAAGACACGCAGCCTGTAAATCAGAGGAAATTATCTTTTGTGCTTAGAAATTACAAAAAGATATTAATCATAACTACCAGTTCTTATAATTGATATAGTAATGCGACATTCAGATCCAACCTGATGCATTACCATGTGACAGTGTTTGTCAATATAGGAGCTCGTTCCCAATACCTGACCCTCAATGTGTATGTGCTCCGTCATGCTCTTCACCTTCAGAAGACAGCTGCTCACACTCATCAGAGACCATGTGGCCACACAGGGGGAACTCATCTACCTTGGCCTTCTTCCTGCCCAGGTCAAAGATCCTGATCTTGGGATCTGCACATCAAAAAACAACAATTGTAAAAGCTTTGAAGTGATGTCATCACAGGCACATCTGATGGAATAACTAATATAACATGTGGACGGAGACATCCATACCAGCGGATTATCTATAGACGCGTTGTCTCAGTGGTCCCTTAAAGCGCTCAGCACCTCCCAGCTGAGCACATACACAACCACTGAGTCGCTGTGTGCAGCCATCGTCACCAGAAGCACACGCAGAGCAACTGGTCGGCTTAATAAGCTGCAAGGTTAGGATTCTGTCCTGAATGCAAGGTGCAACAAGACGGCTGCCATCCAAACAGGAACACTGGGAGACTTCAGGAACGGTTTCAGGTGCTCAAACAGACGGCTATCCTGACGTCATCCTCATATAGAGCAGCTTAAGCTATCCTGACGTCATCCTCATAAAGAGCAGTTTAAGCTATCCTGACGTCATCCTCATATAGAGCAGTTTAAGCTATCCTGACGTCATCCTCATAAAGAGCAGTTTAAGCTATCCTGACGTCATCCTCATATAGAGCAGCTTAAGCTATCCTGACGTCATCCTCATATAGAGCAGCTTAAACTGTCCTGACGTCATCCTCATAAAGAGCAGCTTAAGCTATCCTGACGTCATCCTCATATAGAGCAGCTTAAGCTATCCTGACGTCATCCTCATAAAGAGCAGCTTAAGCTATCCTGACGTCATCCTCATAAAGAGCAGCTTAAGCTATCCTGACGTCATCCTCAGTATAGAGCAGCTTAAGCTGTCCTGACGTCATCCTCAGTATAGAGCAGCTTAAGCTATCCTGACGTCATCCTCATAAAGAGCAGCTTAAGCTGTCCTGACGTCATCCTCAGTATAGAGCAGCTTAAGCTATCCTGACGTCATCCTCATATAGAGCAGCTTAAGCTATCCTGACGTCATCCTCAGTATAGAGCAGCTTAAGCTGTCCTGACGTCATCCTCATAAAGAGCAGCTTAAGCTATCCTGACGTCATCCTCAGTATAGAGCAGCTTAAGCTGTCCTGACGTCATCCTCATAAAGAGCAGCTTAAGCTATCCTGACGTCATCCTCATAAAGAGCAGCTTAAACTGTCCTGACGTCATCCTCATATAGAGCAGCTTAAGCTGTCCTGACGTCATCCTCAGTATAGAGCATCTTAAGCTATCCTGACGTCATCCTCATATAGAGCAGCTTAAGCTATCCTGACGTCATCCTCAGTATAGAGCAGCTTAAGCTATCCTGACGTCATCCTCATAAAGAGCAGCTCAAGCTGTCCTGACGTCATCCTCAGTATAGAGCAGCTTAAGCTGTCCTGACGTCATCCTCAGTATAGAGCAGCTTAAGCTGTCCTGACGTCATCCTCATATAGAGCAGCTTAAGCTGTCCTGACGTCATCCTCAGTATAGAGCAGCTCAAGCTGTCCTGACGTCATCCTCAGTATAGAGCAGCTTAAGCTGTCCTGACGTCATCCTCAGTATAGAGCAGCTTAAGCTGTCCTGACGTCATCCTCATATAGAGCAGCTTAAGCTGTCCTGACGTCATCCTCAGTATAGAGCAGCTTAAGCTATCCTGACGTCATCCTCATATAGAGCAGCTTAAGCTATCCTGACGTCATCCTCAGTATAGAGCAGCTTAAGCTATCCTGACGTCATCCTCATAAAGAGCAGCTCAAGCTGTCCTGACGTCATCCTCAGTATAGAGCAGCTTAAGCTGTCCTGACGTCATCCTCAGTATAGAGCAGCTTAAGCTGTCCTGACGTCATCCTCAGTATAGAGCAGCTCAAGCTATCCTGACGTCATCCTCAGTATAGAGCAGCTTAAGCTGTCCTGACGTCATCCTCAGTATAGAGCAGCTTAAGCTATCCTGACGTCATCCTCAGTATAGAGCAGCTTAAGCTATCCTGACGTCATCCTCATAAAGAGCAGCTCAAGCTGTCCTGACGTCATCCTCAGTATAGAGCAGCTTAAGCTGTCCTGACGTCATCCTCAGTATAGAGCAGCTCAAGCTGTCCTGACGTCATCCTCAGTATAGAGCAGCTTAAGCTGTCCTGACGTCATCCTCAGTATAGAGCAGCTTAAGCTGTCCTGACGTCATCCTCATATAGAGCAGCTCAAGCTGTCCTGACGTCATCCTCAGTATAGAGCAGCTTAAGCTATCCTGACGTCATCCTCATATAGAGCAGCTTAAGCTGTCCTGACGTCATCCTCATATAGAGCAGCTTAAGCTATCCTGACGTCATCCTCATATAGAGCAGCTTAAGCTGTCCTGACGTCATCCTCAGTATAGAGCAGCTTAAGCTATCCTGACGTCATCCTCATAAAGAGCAGCTTAAGCTATCCTGACGTCATCCTCAGTATAGAGCAGCTTAAGCTATCCTGACGTCATCCTCATATAGAGCAGCTTAAGCTATCCTGACGTCATCCTCATAAAGAGCAGCTCAAGCTGTCCTGACGTCATCCTCATAAAGAGCAGCTTAAGCTATCCTGACGTCATCCTCAGTATAGAGCAGCTCAAGCTGTCCTGACGTCATCCTCAGTATAGAGCAGCTTAAGCTATCCTGACGTCATCCTCATATAGAGCAGCTTAAGCTATCCTGACGTCATCCTCAGTATAGAGCAGCTCAAGCTGTCCTGACGTCATCCTCAGTATAGAGCAGCTTAAGCTATCCTGACGTCATCCTCATATAGAGCAGCTTAAGCTATCCTGACGTCATCCTCAGTATAGAGCAGCTTAAGCTATCCTGACGTCATCCTCATAAAGAGCAGCTCAAGCTGTCCTGACGTCATCCTCAGTATAGAGCAGCTTAAGCTGTCCTGACGTCATCCTCAGTATAGAGCAGCTTAAGCTGTCCTGACGTCATCCTCATATAGAGCAGCTCAAGCTGTCCTGACGTCATCCTCAGTATAGAGCAGCTTAAGCTATCCTGACGTCATCCTCATATAGAGCAGCTTAAGCTGTCCTGACGTCATCCTCATATAGAGCAGCTTAAGCTATCCTGACGTCATCCTCATATAGAGCAGCTTAAGCTGTCCTGACGTCATCCTCAGTATAGAGCAGCTTAAGCTGTCCTGACGTCATCCTCATAAAGAGCAGCTCAAGCTGTCCTGACGTCATCCTCATAAAGAGCAGCTTAAGCTATCCTGACGTCATCCTCATAAAGAGCAGCTTAAGCTATCCTGACGTCATCCTCATATAGAGCAGCTTAAGCTGTCCTGACGTCATCCTCAGTATAGAGCAGCTTAAGCTATCCTGACGTCATCCTCAGTATAGAGCAGCTTAAGCTATCCTGACGTCATCCTCATATAGAGCAGTTTAAGCTATCCTGACGTCATCCTCATATAGAGCAGTTTAAGCTATCCTGACGTCATCCTCATAAAGAGCAGCTTATGCTATCCTGACGTCATCCTCAGTATAGAGCAGCTTAAGCTATCCTGACGTCATCCTCAGTATAGAGCAGCTTAAGCTATCCTGACGTCATCCTCATATAGAGCAGTTTAAGCTATCCTGACGTCATCCTCAGTATAGAGCAGCTTAAGCTATCCTGACGTCATCCTCAGTATAGAGCAGTTTAAGCTATCCTGACGTCATCCTCATATAGAGCAGTTTAAGCTGTCCTGACGTCATCCTCATATAGAGCAGCTTAAGCTGTCCTGACGTCATCCTCAGTATAGAGCAGCTTAAGCTATCCTGACGTCATCCTCAGTATAGAGCAGCTTAAGCTATCCTGACGTCATCCTCAGTATAGAGCAGCTTAAGCTATCCTGACGTCATCCTCATATAGAGCAGTTTAAGCTATCCTGACGTCATCCTCAGTATAGAGCAGCTTAAGCTGTCCTGACGTCATCCTCAGTATAGAGCAGCTTAAGCTATCCTGACGTCATCCTCAGTATAGAGCAGCTTAAGCTATCCTGACGTCATCCTCATATAGAGCAGTTTAAGCTGTCCTGACGTCATCCTCATATAGAGCAGCTTAAGCTATCCTGACGTCATCCTCATATAGAGCAGCTTAAGCTGTCCTGACGTCATCCTCAGTATAGAGCAGCTTAAGCTATCCTGACGTCATCCTCAGTATAGAGCAGCTTAAGCTATCCTGACGTCATCCTCACAGCAACTGGAGCTTACCGGGAACACCCCTGCAGAAGCGAGACTTCGGGTAGGGCTTGTTCTTGCAGTAGCGGTAGCTATGGAGACAGAGTTACACGTTACCACGGAGAACACTTCAGATAGCTCTCATTACATCTTTGCATTGTTAGCAATACCCGTTGCTAACGCAGCTGGCTACTATACGTTGAACATGACTCGACAGCACAAGCATCAGGCGAGGCCTCTCGGTGAACACGCTGCTCAGTGCTGATACGCATCAACAGGTTCCTGGCGTTAGGCACCCACGTGACCATTGCAACGCCACTAGTACGGCGGGTCACATTGTCTAAAGTGTATTTAAAGCAAACGCATCGAGTGGACGGGTTAGCGCCCCATGCTAACTCACGCTAGCTTACAGCGCCTCGAACGAGATAAAGTTGGCGCCGAGAAGAAGCGTCTTTATCTACGTCTTGCTTTAACTGCATTACAGACTCTGGAGCAGACGCATGCTTTCCGTTTCTACAATGTTCTCATTGAAGCCTCGATGCTAGGAGCGTTAGCACCGGGCACATGGTGCGAGGAGCCATTTTACTCCAGCGGGACCAAAGTGTTCTCACAACGGACTCAACTTACCAGCGGGCTGGTCGGCGGCCCATGGTTGCGATCTATAAAGGAATAAAATGTGGATTATTTCGTGGAATCCAGGCAGATAGTTCTTTTCAATAACTTTAAATCAGTCAATTTGACGGAGAGCCGAAGACGAGTCGCTCCCACCACGTACTCACCTAATGGCGGAAAGAACGACGAGCGCACTTCCGCTTCCGGTTAAGCTCGTGTC